>NC_044209.1:11946615-12246615 GCF_900880675.1 Sparus aurata | reverse complement strand
CACCCCCCTCACCCACCTCAGGGGAAAGTGGTGAGTCAGTTGTCCTTAAGTTACCTAAAACTGCAAAGACTTGCTAGCAGGGCTGTAAACTAACTTTTTGGCTCACCTGCCAAGGGGACCGGTATATGAAAGAATCTACTGGCCAAGTAAATTGTTTTACCGGCCAAATAATAAATTGCCTCTTTTTGTTGCATATACATCTGTTTCGGTACTTTTCATGGAGATAACAGTATTATATACCAATACATGCTCAGAAAAGAGGCCAAAGTGTTATTTAGAAATACATTTTAATATTATTAATTAAATTTCATAACATTGCAAATTGAAAACTTGAACAGTGCAAAACTTTGACAAAGGAAACACTCATTAATTAACTATCAGGCTCTGTAATAGACTTGTCAGTGGCGACTGTACCATAATAACATTTACACTGGATTTGATGGACCCATGGTTTTACACGTTTTTTGACGTGATAACTGTCCTCATATTAAGCCACTTGATTATCATACTGAAACCTAATTGAAGGAAGTCGTTTAGAAATTAAGTATAACTTCCCTCAGCTCATGAGATAGGTGTCGTCATTGCTGCGCTCGAGACAGTCACTGCGCCAAACTTTTAAAGAGCGGTGACGCGCACGCTACGTTGCTTCTGAGGGGAACTATTTTCTACAGCGGTGACGTCGGGGGAGCTACTTCAGTGCGACACACAACAAATAGCCAGTTTAACATTAACGTTTGCTACCGTCATAATTTATCACTTCACAGCTACTACAATGTTTTGCTATAATTTATTGCAAGAGCACGACCATCGGGACAAACATTTACCCGCCACATGGTATCCTTCCAAAATTAAGTCGCCAGGGGAATATTTTAGTCGCATTTGGCGAGTGGCGACCGCTAGTTTACAGCCCTGCTTGCTAGTATCGTGGTGACACTGACCACAGCAAGCTTTTTATCAAGTGGTTTGTTGTTCGATGTTAACCAGACTATTTTTTTGTCCTTTCAATGTGCCAGTGGAATTGTTGGGGAATTTGTTTCAGGGCAGTCAGTACTCAAAGCTGCTTTGCCAGCCCATGGCAACATTGGACAATGAGAGTCATCAGCTCTGTTGTCTCGTTTTGGAGTGTTTGGCTCACCTGTTCAGCTGGATCCCACTCTCCACAAGCATCACACCCACACTGCTGGCATCCATTTTCCATTTTGCACGTTTTGGCTGTGATCTTCGGACAAAGGCCAAGATTGGATCCTTCATCTCCTCCAACTCCTCATCTTCAAATGGGCAGCTTAATCCTGGGACAATGCCACCAACATCAAACGGAGGAGGGCGAAATGGACAGCAGAGTGAGGGCAACAAGGTGGATCGTGCCCGGCTTGGTGTACTCGCCATGACCTGTGTCAATGAGCTTGTGTCAAAGAACTGTGTGCCAGTGGATTTTGAGGAGTATCTGCTGCGCATGTTCCAGCAGACCTTCTTTCTCCTGCAGAGGCTGACACGAGAGAATAATGCTCATACAGTCAAGAGCCGCCTACAGGAACTCGATGAGAGGTATGGCTCAATCCATAAGCTGAAACTAATGTTAGTGCATTTGTAAATTTGGTCTAAACTATAAATTCTGCTTTGACAATTCTAGCATGTGGTCTGAAAACCATCTTCCACTCAAACCTGTCTTTTAGTAGTCTATGTTTCAAAACGGCCTATGTTTTCATCACGTCTGCTGGTCACACTAGCTCTCTACAGCCATATACCTCAGCTCTATCTGTTGAGTTAACATAACTATAGACCATATTAATCAGTTTCAATTGTTAATTTGGTCACTTTTGCCATCTCAGTTTCTACATCGACCCAACCAACAGCTGCCAACATAACATTTTCTTATGCAAGACAATGATTTGCAGAATGGACATAAGTCACTAGGCTCCATTTAATCACCTCGGATCATCTGTGACCTCCCAGTCATTGTCAGCCAAGATTGTTTGGCCTTGGAGCTTGTGCAGAAACAAGTGTCTGTGAAACTGTCCAAATGAGACCATTAGCAAAAAGACTGGCTATTTCCACATAGTTTTTATATTTATTTAACGAGCTTGAGTCAGACTTATCCAGGTTGGATAAGTCATAGAATGAAAACGATCATTGTGGCAGAGTGCTGAGGATGAGTTGAGCAGTCTGACAGCCTGAGGAAAGAAGCTGTTCTGGTCTCTGGTGGTACAGTACGACAATATAACACAGTTAATTGTGTTTCACCATCGTAATTGTCCAAAGCACCCAACATATAAAATGTTTCTTGTACTAGTCTTAATGTTAAGTTTGGTAATGTTGTCTCTTTCTTCCTGCAGTTACTTGGAAAAGTTCACAGATTTTCTGCGCCTGTTTGTCAGTGTCCACTTGAGGCGGATTGAGTCTAGTCCTCAGTTTCCAATTGTAGAGTTTCTTGCCCTGCTTTTCAAGTACACCTTCAACCAGGTAATTATCATTTGGTTGAACAGTTATTTGTTTATGCAGTATACACCAAAGGTTGTTCATTTCTACAGGTTTTTCAGCAAACTATGAGTTCTGAGAGATTACATTACTTGTTCTCCTTGGGTTTCAGCCTAACCACGAAGGCTACTTTGCCTGTTTGGATATATGGAGTGTCTTTTTGGATTTTCTAACAACCAAAATCAAGAGCAGACTTGCTGACAGAGAAAGTGTTCTAAATAGGTAAGTTGCCCAAAATAAAACTGTTATTCCTTTTGAACTTCTGTGGTGTTACCCATGGAACACAAACAGATTACATCAAAGTAATGCAATTTTATAAAATATGATCTTGTGTGCCTGATTTTTGACTGACTTTTGTTTAAAATGTAATATCTTCACAGGTACAAAGATGCCCTAGTTCTTCTGTTAAGGGAAGTACTGAATCGCATACAGTTCAGATATAATCAGGCCCAGTTGGAGGAACTGGATGATGAGACTCTGGACGATGATGTAAGAACAATTGAGATATATTTCAGTCCGTCAGATTCACCTTTTACTTTGTCACTTGTAGCCACACAATGTCTCTGATAAAAGTTTATTGTATTATTAGCAGATGAGCCCATTTAAGACAGGCGCATTTTACAAAGGTGTATAGCTCGCACTTCAAAGTCTGATTTTCCTCTCTTATTTGGTAACTATAGCAACAGACTGAGTGGCAAAGATACCTGCGTCAGAGTCTGGAGGTGGTTGCCAAGGTGATGGAACTGCTCCCATCCCATGCATTCTCCACTCTGGTAAGAGTTTATGTTGGTGTCACCATGACATTTTGTAAGCTTTTTAGGCATATTTAAGTGTACGTCTCTGCACTATTTAGGTGTTCCAGCAGCTGCAAGTTAGCTGCAATAGAAAAGTTTGTCAGTACTGATATGGAATGTATTTGCTGGGCTTTAAGGAGCCTGTGGTGCAGCAGTTAAACAGCTAGACACGAGAGTGTAAGTCATAAAATACACAGCTTAAAACGCAGGTCATAAAGTAAACAAATCTGTTCTTAACATAAGACTATAAGACACAGACAATGTGATCATGTCACCTTAAACATAGTCATTGTCAAAAGTTTTGATACTTGTCAATTAATTGTATCAAATATATATTTGATTATAGGTATCTACAACAGTGTTGCTCAATACTTGTGCCAAATTGGAATAATAGGTTAAAGTCACTAAAAACGAGTTCTCTTAAGATAAATAATGTACACAGTGGAGGACACATTTTTGGTAAAACATTTTTTAATAGTTAACTGTTTTAACATTTTACTCAGCTTTAATGACTGGTTAGACCTGAATGTCACATTTACAGTGAACTTTAACCTAGGAGTAATAAGGCAGTAGTAGGGTGATGTACACAAGTTACAGATATGATAAGTTATGTTAAGTGTGCAGTGTAGAAGCTTGCATTTCACTTTCAGTTCAGATAGCACACAGGAAAACAGCAATATAATCATATAATTTATAATGATGTAATACAGTAAAAAAAAAAAAATTGTTTAGTTAAGGTGTTAACAACATGTCGGACTATATCAGGACACATATCTGGAGATGAGTTGCAGTCTTTAGTGAAATAAGATGTTCCTCTTTGATGTGTTTGTTTCAGAGGTTTTTTCTGCTCTTCTATTTTTGTGTTGCATTTCCGTATTGTGCATGTTACATGTTCTTGTGTGTCTTTATACTAACAAGTTAAAAGCTTAAAGAAGAATTTGAAAGAAACTGGATTCTTTTCACATGGTTATGGATTGTATTACTACGTGTTCAGAAATGTATCATGATAGATGCCAGTCATTGTCAGCCTCCTCTTTATTCCTCTTTTCTCTCTCAAGTTTCCGGTCCTCCAAGAAAATTTGGATGTATACATGGGTTTGCAGCAATTTATCGTCACCACTGGCACAAGTGAGAAGCTTTCCTTTTTATTTTCAAAATTTCTCTCGCTTTACCCTCTGTCTTTTTTACTGAGGTACAATCACACAGAGTGATACAAATTGAATACAGAAAAATATGTATGGCTTTTCATAATGTTCTTCTTTCAGGTCGGAGGCTTAATATCTCTGCGGAGAATGATTGCCGTCGACTTCACTGTTCTCTCAGGGACCTCAGCTCCCTACTTCAAGCTGTCGGACGCTTGGCTGAGTATTTCATCGGAGAAATCTTTGCTGCACGTTTCACTGATGCCCTGGCAGTGGTGGAGAGGTCAGTTCTCTAAATGTACTTTTCAATTCATTAAGAAGTGTTTCTTGGGCCTACATCATTACAATATATTGTTTGACATGCTTCAACAAAACTGCCATTCAACAGTGAATAGCTTTCACTCTTAAGTAGGTTGCTTTCTGTTCTAAATAGTGTTGATTGATTTTAAGTGGTGGTTGATTTTCTGTCAACTGTCATCTTGCTCCATTTTAAAAAGCAAAATATCATAACAGACCATCTATTTCTCTTTCAAGGTTGGTTGAAGTGACTTGCTACGGCTCTCAGACCAGCCTTTACGACCTCGAGACCGCTGTGCCTTCTGTGCTCAAGCCAGACCTCATTGATGTGTGAGTATCACATGTTTAAAGGGAAGGTCAACCATAACATGTGATGTCACACTATTGGGAACTATGGTTTCACTTACAAATAACAAAACGAAGCTGTTGTTAAGAAATACTTTGTGCAGCCTTTTGCAGACCATAATGGGGGAACTGATCGTGTGAACACTAGTTCGAGTGTTTGTGTGAATAAAGACACCTAACAGTCATATTTCACAGCACTAACCAAAACCACTGAAAAGAAGCTCTTGCTGTTAGCACAGTTTGAAGTTGCCTCCTGATGGTGGCCACCAGAGCTTATGTATTTTACATAATGAATATCCAGAATAATTGTATTTCTCAAACTGACCTGGTAAAAATCCAGATCTCAGTGTTTATCGCATTTAGATATTTTGTTTCAGTGCTTATTAGAAATGTATGACAAACTCAATTAGCACTGCCATGAATAAAACAAAAACTTTGCAAGTAACATTGTAGATTACATCTTTGAACGAATAAGGCTAAACAGGAGTCATGTTGATCTATTCAGTGTTTTTACTATGTGTGTATGTGTGTTGCTGTGTTCATTACAGACATGCGCAGGCTCTTGCTGCTTTGCAAGCCTACTCTCATTGGCTTGCACAGTTCTACAGTGAGGTCCACAGTCAAAATCAGAGCCAGTTCATCAACCTCATCACATCTGCAATAGATGCCAGCAGCCCACTCATCACAGCTAAGGTAAATTGGCTGATACACATCTGTTTATATGTGTTTTCTTTTTTCTTTTTGTTGTTGATTTATGCAGAATATCTTGATCAGTTAAGACATTTTAATTGATTATGGGTCAAACATAAAGTACAATTCATGTTTACTTGAATCAATAAAAATGTAGGTTATGATATATGTTGACACAGTAGTTCATTATGGAAGCTCCTGTTTATTTATCTGCTCCTTTTTGGTTGATATTCCCCTTTCTTGAGCGTTAAAAGCTATTTTCCGTTTAACTTTTATTAACTATTAGTCAGGTAAAGACCATATTTCACCCATTTTCAAATCTCCTACCGAATGGCACTAGACAATGCAATCAAATAGTTTTAAAAACTTGGGAGGGTTAAATAGTGATAAGAGGAACTATGTGGACATTTTTCGCATTCAAACACTTATATTTTGTCTCCAGGTACCGGAAAAGTTGCTGCTCTCAGCATGCCATCTGATGGTTTCCATAACCTCTACAGTGCGGCCTGTGTTCTTGGTCACTTTGCCAGCTGTTCAGAACATCTTCAACCTCATTACAACAGAGAATCAGACCCGCAGACTTCCCCAGGAGGTAAAACAAAACAAAAAATAATGGATTTGTTCAGTTTTGAGAAGTAGGATAGGAGGTGTAATATTGTAAGACTTTGATAGTTCATAACACGGATAATTAGTCAGTTTCTGTCTGTGATTAGTCAGTTTCTGTCTTCTGACAAAACGAACACTACACAAGCATAACCATTAGAAGAATTAAACGTGTTGAAATGCCATCAGTACATGAATTAATTGCTTTGTGTATAATTGTATGTGCACTTGCCCTCTCCTACAGGCTCACATGTTGGTGTGTAGGGCTTTGTCCAACATGCTGTTGCTCCCGTGGCCAAATTTACCAGAGAATGAACAGCAATGGCAGACACGCTCCAGCAACCACGCCAGCCTACTGGCAGCACTCACTCGAGAGTATCGTACTTTAAGAGGGACAGTGAACATTACTCCCCGGCAACCCGATCTGAATAACAGTCAGTATTTCTTGTTACTTGTTTTGTTTATGTTATTTATTACACTGGTGTCACACCCTGTCATTCCTATGTCCTGCTCTAAGTGTGTTTTCTGATTGTTTCTACACCCAAGTGAAGGCAGTGATACAGCAGACCCTGCCTGTGCTCAGAGACATAGTGGACAGCATCTCTGGGGAATCCACTAAATCACGTCAGATCTGTTACCAGAGTCTTCAAGAATCTGTCCAAGTGTCCCTCAGCCTTTTCCCAGTGTTTATTCAGCAGCCAGGTCAGTGTCTCTCATCTACAGTGTAGCTATGCAATTAGAGATTATCACAGTGTAAAGTTGATCCTATCTGTCTATCTGGTTTTCTGTACCTACTTGTTCTGTCACATGGGACTGAGGGCTATCCTTGTATGCACTGTATTTGGAAAACATGTAGAGAAAATCATGTTGGTCACATAAAAGAAACTGTCCTAAGATCACTACAAAGCTGTACTCTGTTTGCATAGAAAAATGTGTAGCTGTTTGAATTAGTGCAGTGAATAATAATTCATACAAAAATTGGAAACTTAAACAAAGAGGTTTGTCTGACTGAAGCACTGTACATTTTTACTTCTCTTTTCCAGATGTGACAGATGAGATGTTGGCCTTCTTCTTGACACTGTTCCAGGCGTTACGCGTACAGATGGGTGTTGCCTTCACAGGGCAGATCATCCACACTTTTCTCAGCATGTTCACCAGGTAAAAAAAAAAAGTGTTACTTCTCCACTATTATTCAAAACTAATGCTACTTTTGTAAGTTGTAGTCAGTTGTATTACATCCTGTGTCAACCTCATTAATGCACTTCACAATTTGTTTCAGGGAACAGCTGGCAGCCAGTATTTTGCAGGAGGGCAGTGCAGGGTGTAGAGTGGTACAGAAGTTCCTGAAAATCCTGCAGGTGGTGGTGCAAGAGCCCGGCCAAGCGTTCAAGCCCTTCCTGCCCAACATCCTCTCTCTGTGCATGGAGCAGGTTTACCCGGTTGTGGCTGAGGTAAGTTGGTGCTCACCTGTTTTGAGTTGACATTCATTCTGCGGTTTGATTTTTTTTCTGTATCTGCACTCATTTGCCTGCTAGCACCTAAAATTAGCATGTGATGTCACTTCTTCCAATGGAAATCATAAAACAATTCCCCTACAGTTAAATATGAATGATGTTGAAAAGCCTGTATTACATGAAATAATCCCGTTAAAAGTGGGTAACAATTACAATAATATGTAAGGGTGATAGCATTCCGATGCTATGTTTTGGGGGTTTGTGGCAATTATTACATTTCCTGGACTACAGATGCTCATTCAGTCTCTTGTCTTTGATAGCGGTCTTCCCCAGACATCAAGGCAGAGATGTTCGAGTTGCTTTACCAAATTCTTCATCAAAACTGGAGGTACTTCTTTAAAACGTCAGTCTTAACAAGTGTCCAAAGAGGAGCCCCTGAAGATACCATGGAAAATGAGGCTCAGTTCACAGCTGCCATGCAGGTTTGTGTATGCATGTGGCTTAGATGGTCATCATAGGCCTTTTGGATAGATTGACAGTCATTGTTAAGTTGCGAAACTGACTTGTGCTGAAATATTTTTCCCAGGCTTTCGGACAGTCTTTCCTGCAGCCTGACATCCACATCTTCAAGCAGAATCTCTCCTATTTGGAGTCACTGAACAGCAAGCACAAGTTGTATCACAGAGTAGGTTGGGCTTTCATGACAGTGTGTCTGTTTTTAAAGGTGTTGCAGGTTAGAGAGCAGAGATGTTCAGTAACCATCAAATTCTGTATTTCACTTACTCTCTTTCAACAGTGTGCAGATTGTCCTCAAGGGGCAATTGTCCAATCATTATCAAACCAATTGTACATTTGCCAACCTACACTATTTATAGAAAGGGGCATGTGTACCAATGTAAATATGTCAGTGTGACTTCATTCATGTTATAACAGCTGCAAAGTTAAGCAACCTTTTTAAGGATACTATTTCTGAGGTTTTATATTTTTCCTATATTTATTATATATTTATCAGTAAAACTTTGTTAGACATAGAAGTCATCTTTTTTCAAATTTATTTTGGCTTTTCATCCCTTTCTGACAAAAAATCTAGTTATCAGTCAGTAGGAGAGAACCCATGGTAGCTCTCAGATCAGTGTGACCTTTGTGCTATTCCCAGTGACCACAATAGTCGGAAGAATGTTATAGGATTTAATACATATTTTAGATCGAACACAGTATTCAGAAAAAGAAGTGACTGTACAGTGACTCTGATGCCATCGTTTTGTTTTTATTGTCCTTCAGAAGCTTTTCCGGACCTCCATGCTCCTCCACTTCATCAATGTGCTGCTGCAGGTCCTTCTCCATAAAAGCCACGACCTTCTTCAGGAGGAAATCACCGTTGCTATTTACAACATGGCCTCTGTCGACTTTGATGCCTTCTACTCGGCCTTCATGCCAGAGTTCCTCAATGGCTGCCAGGGTGTGGACTCCAGCCAACGGACTGTTCTTGCACGCAACTTCAAGCTTGAACGGGTAGATACGTTTTTTTTATCGTTTAACTGAATCGTACTGAAGTAACAGTTTCAAAGCTAGTAAATGCAAACATTCTGTTAAGTAGATTTCAAAGACTTGACAAACAGTTAAATTTTTATAGCGCTTTTATAACGACAGCTCAAAGCGCTGTACAACACATGCCACATTGACCCATTCACACACGCATTCATACACTGGTGACGGAGGCTGCCATGCAAGGCGCCAACTGCCCATCAGGAGCAATTTGGGGTTCAGTATCTTGCTCAAGGACACTTTGACATGCAACTAGGGGGAGCCGGGATTCGAACTGATGACCTTCCGATCACTAGACGACCCGCTCTACCCACTGAGCCACAGCCGCCCCAGTTACATACACTATATGGCCTGAAGTCACTGGACATCTTACCATCTCACCTATATGAGCTTGTTAGGCATCCCTTTCCAAAACCATGGTCATTAATATGGAGTTGGAAACTTCCAACTCACAAAAACAGCATTTTGAGTTGACCAGAGTAAATCAAACTGTCACATATTATTTCCTCACCTTTCTGCACTAAGATTGCATCCTATGACAGTGCTGTGTGTGAAGTCGCTGAGCTCTTTTCAGTTCATTTTCAATGTTTGTGATGGAGTGACTATATTCTGGATTTTATGCCCCTGTTATCAATGGGTGTAGCTGAAACACCTGAGCTCAGTAAATACTAGGAGTGTCTGACTCTTGGCCATATAGTTCACTGTTGTATAAGGTTAACAATGAAACTGCAATATGTTTCAAGATTAATTTGGGGAATTTTCAGTATAACCCTCTATCACCAGTGTTTTTTTTTCTTATTTGCCTGTTGTGTTGAATGTTTTCTTCCTTTCTTCACTCTAAACATAGTCAACTTCTGCCTCTTCTGTGAAGTAATTCAACTTTTTCTCGTTTTTCCAGGACTTGCCTTCGTTCACTCAAAGTGTGCAGAGGCTGGTGAATGACCTTCGCTACTACAGACTGTGTAATAGTAGCCTGCCCACTGGCACCATCAAGCTATAGCACAATGACTGCTTGAACCACTCCACACTTCAACTATGATCAAGGACTGCCTGTGCTGACCACTTTGCCCAACACTCCTTCTCCAATTCAGCTTTGCTCCACCTATTCATAGTGATAGGCAGGAACAACACACATGGTTTGGTTGAGTAATTGGAGGTTGAGGATGCTGCTGATTTTTCTCTTTGATTTCTACTGTAGAAGGTTGGCGCTTAATTATTTTTTTAAAAGCAGCGCCCTCCTTATGTGTTGCCAATGATAATTTGGCAAGAAATGAAACCTGGTCTGCAGTTGGCTTTTGCCCAGACCTGGAGCAGTCTGAGCCAGGCCTTCTTTCCCAAGCCTCCGCAACAAAGCTGGGCTGGGACTGAGCACTTTCAACTCATTTTGAGTTTTTAAAAATGTCTGCTTTTATTCATTATGCCTTCAATTTTTTTTTTCATCTCCAAAGGAGACAGACTCTCAACTTAAGATCTTTCATATCATTCCATTCTGAAAATGAGAAAACCTGCTTGATTAATAAAGTGCTTTTTTTTAGTAAAACTCAGGTACTTGTTATCTCATGATTTTATCAACTCTTGCAATGTTGATACAGTATTGTTTGTGAGGATAATGGTTGTATTAAGAGATAAGAGACACTGTTTTGTTTTACACTTGTCAATGGCATCCCTTTAAAATTTGCTTTTAACTGAAATTCATCTAGTTCAATTGCTGATTTTTATTTATTTTCTCTCCACGCCAGTCTTTTATTAGAACACATGCACAAATAATCAAATAGTCAGTCTGGGTCTTGACGGAGCATATTGATGAGGCAGATGTTAGATTTATGAATTGTTAAAAACCCTTCAACAGAATTTATGCGTAGCTTGCAACAAACGTGGACACAGCATGCGGGCGATAGGAAGCATCAGCACAGGAATAAGAATTAAACGACTTCACAAACCAACACAAAATATTGAATCATCTCTTCTGTCCGCTGAACATGCAGCTTCAACGTTGTGGTCTGTTCCGTCTCATCTTGTTGCTAAATATGTATTAGTTATGTCTTTAAAATTATGGATATTGTTACTGTAAAGTATTAGGGTTATATTTAGTGTATAATTAACTCTTAGAGGCTTTCACTGCATTGGAAATGAACCTAAAATGTTCATATTGATGTGCTTTTATTTCTCACCATTATTCAAGTCAAGAACACTTTATTCATTACTGTTAGTGTGCTTTATGTCTTGGGGCTGTCCAGTGGAGACAATAACCCTAGCCTGCTTTACAAACTGGTTGGACCTTAAAGGGTGATAAATATGGCATGGAGTGTTTAATGAAGAGACAGTTTAGTTCTATGGTGGGAAATGTAGGAGCCAGCAGTTTTGGTGGCTAAAAAAGATCCAAAAGGTGTCTTTCTGCATCAAGTTTTCAACCCTTTTCTGTTTTGTTTTATTGTCCCGAATAAGTCCACTAACTCCTCGAAAATGGCCTTGCTCAGTGGCTTGAATACCCCCTAAACATTCTTGTGCCATGATCATAGATTTTTTTTGTTGTTGTAGTTAAAGGTCCCATATTATACTGTTTTTCATCAATTTCACACAGCTGTCAGAGGTCCAACAAATCTGTATTCGATATGTATTGCCCCAAACACGTCCATGGTCCTGAACTCCAGCTGTCTAAAAGTCGCTCTGCTGAGCTCTGTTCACAGCACACTTTCTGTGCCTGCACCTTTAAATGCTAATGAGCTTCGTCTGTCAACGCCTACTTGGGGAGCCTTGCCTGCTACGTCACTCTCAGGGAGGGGAAGCCCCTTATGCTAAAGGTAGCATGCGCTAATGTTTACGGTGGATGTAACACTACGGCTCTCGGAGATTTTTTCGTTCAACCGACCAGTTTGACCCAGAAGTAGAGGCTCCGGAAGAAGTACAGACTCTGCGGCTGCAGCAGGACGTTTCAGAATGGTTAGTTTGGCTGAATAATATTAGTTTGTATGTGTTGTTACAGCTACTGCCATGTAGCTAATGGCTAATAGCTAGCGAAAGCTGTGTTTGTCTCCAACACAGTCTCCAAACTGTTATACACTGTTCGCATCGTCTCTGTCTCCAGTCTGCACATGTTTCCAGACTTTCTACTGTGACAACAAAGCTCCCTCGTAATATTATTAACAATAAACTCGCTTCAAACGCCATTGCATAGCGGACCGAAGCGGAGCTAACTAGTTAGCTAGTTTCAAGCTGACTTCACCATACTCGTCGGCAACTGTAAATGCTATCAAACCGCGGCGACACTTATCGCTGGCTCGGGTGCAGTTGCTGGGTCCAGTATGGTTGGGACTGATCCTTTTAGGAGGGTCAGTGTCGAGGCAAAGCCAGCTTTGTATTGACTCTCGTTACTGAAGCAGTCCGACGTGAGGTGGTTAGCACACACATACAAGCTAACACGAGCCGGCACGTTGTCATTAAAAATGAAACACGACCACTGTCTCTTCTGTTGTTCTGTAGCTGGGACAGAACATAGGCACTTCTGTTGATTTATACACCAACAACAGAGCAATCCCGGTCGTACATTCGCCATTTTTTAACCGAGCGGAAAAAAATGGCGCCGTTTAGATAATTCCTTCGAGTGTGGCAAACCTTCACCTGGGGCGGTGCCACCAACCTAGGGGGACGCGTCTAATCTGTCGGTGACGTCACCGACAGACTATCTTCAACTGGCCTGTATAAACACACATTTTCTAAAGGCAGAGAAAGCAAAAAAGGGAGAAGATGAACTTTTTTCATACCAGGGGTGATTGTAGACAGGCCGGGGATGCATATTATTGATGGAAAACCGCTCTAAGGTGTATTTTGCATAATATGGGACGTTTAACATTCGGTTAAAGGGTAAGATATTGTGTCAAATTAAAACCATGTTTTCAAAGCTCTACTTGCAGGAACGCAAGTGCAGGATCAGTGTTTGGCTCTTAAACTCACGGTCACAACGTCCACTGTTGCATACAGAGGGCTGGAAACACATAATTGCCTGAGTGGAGAGATATAAAAACTTTAAGCATCAGCGAGAAATCCAATGATTGAATCAGATGTACATGGGAAATATTTCTGAATCACTGCTCAGTGATGAAATCTCATGGAGACGACATGTCTGGCATCACTAGAGTTAACTATGTTTTCAGATTGAGTGACAATAAGGGGGCAGACAGACCGACAGACAGACAGGGGGATGACTCGTGAGTTTTGATTGAGGAGGGTTGACTTCTCTCACCAGAGGCTGGCAGAACACACGTCAAAATATGGCCATGATGCAGCGGTGCTTTTCTAACAGAATTCTTCAACAGTTTTGCTCAGGGACTCAAGTGACTCTTTTATCCGGCTGTCACAGAGCTGCTGGGCGCAGGAGCTTATCAAGTAAGTGACCGAACTTTCACATCAGCTCGTCTGAAGGGAATTAACTAAGTGTGCATTTGTTGTTACTCGCTCACTGTTTCCTTTCATTAAGGAACGACATCAAGTGAAATGGTTAAGAACGCCCATTAGGAAAAATCTATATTTTTAATGTTATCCTGACATAAATGTATATATTTCTTCAGATTCTAATGATATCCTACAAATCCGCATTATTGCCATCGAATCTAAGACTTTACCTCTAATGCGCAATGTGTTTTTGTTCCAACCCTTTGCTGTTAGCGAAAACAAATGTTTCTTGCACAACTCATGGGGTCATGTACTTGAACTGGGTCAGAGGCACAGAAGATAGTGGTGATGGTGTCGGTAACAGAAACGGTGACCTGTGTTGTGCGTAATCAGGTCCGGACTTGTGCGTAAAGGGCAAAGCCAGGTGCCATGTAAGACATCCGAACCTTATTTCCCCAGAACTAAACTTCCATCCAGCCTGTTTACGAATCGCTGTACTTCACTGGCACAGTCAGCCCTAAAGTTAAATGCCAGCTGAGTTTCTCTTGTGGCAGGTCACGTGTGAATGTAATTGATCGCATACACTCGTTCATTAGCTCCCAGTAGGGCTGAAGCTGCTATTCTTTGCGCAGCAAGAACCACAAATAACCATCTAAATACATATCGGATAGTTTAGAGCCATAGAAATTAGTAGTCCTCCTCTGTGTTTCCCATCAGGTGTTCCAGGTGTAAGGGAGCGGACTCTTATAGCGATAAAGCCAGATGGAGTTCAACGTCGCCTTGTTGGACAGATCATTCAGCGATTTGAGCAGAGGGGCTTCAAGCTGGTGGGCTTGAAAATGTTGCAGGTATAGAAGTCTGAAATAAATGTTTGCTGGTGCTTGTGTGATGTGCAAGACCTTGTTCCTATTTAACTGTAGCTGCCTCTCTTGCGAAGGTGTCCGATGATCTCCTGTCTCAGCACTATGGTCAACTAAGGACAAAGCCCTTCTATCCCGGGCTGCTGCAGTACATGACCTCAGGCCCTGTGGTTGCCATGGTGAGGGCTCTTTTGTCTGCCTCTTTATTTCTACTTTTTTTAAATGACATTTTCCACCTTTCCATTAGTTTAGCAGACATGTATGTTTTAGAAAGTCCTTGCTAGAAAATCATTTATACACAATACAGAGTATTTGTTTTTATGTTTTGTGTAGGTGTGGGAAGGGTACAAAGTGATCGAGAGTTCACGTATGATGGTGGGAC
Source organism: Sparus aurata (assembly GCF_900880675.1). Lineage (NCBI taxonomy): Eukaryota > Metazoa > Chordata > Actinopteri > Spariformes > Sparidae > Sparus > Sparus aurata. The sequence goes on along the minus strand of NC_044209.1, from coordinate 12,231,639 downwards.
ATACTAACCCAGCTGAGGCACAGCCAGGCACAGTCAGAGGAGATTTCAGCATTCATGTCAGCAGGTAATGGGATGTCATTTGATCTCATCATGTGTATGGTTAAATAGTACTAAAGTAACTTAAAAGTAACTTAAGTTTCAGGATTAAATTACAACCACATGAGGCTGCAACTTTACAAATACTGCATCTTGTTGACTTAACGCATGTGATTTTTCTGCCCTGGATGTAAAATAATGACGTGTGACGTTCATTTAAAGGAATGTGGTTCATGCCAGTGATTCGGTGGAGGGGGCACAGAGAGAGATCCAGCTGTGGTTTAAGGGAAAGGAGCTCTTGAACTGGGAGTGCTGTGACCACGCCAGCACCTTTGGGCTGTGAAGACTCTGAGAGTCCAACGCAGTGAGAATCGGTAATAACTACCTCTTCTCCTGCTGCTCGAAGGTCTGTTTCTTATGACGGTGTGACCAAAGTGATTGGAAAAAGATGAATCATGTCGACTGTTCCTACCAAATAATTTACCTCAGAATAAGTGCACTTAAAATCACAAAGTTTTTTTTTTGTTTAAATCTATGTCAGTTTTTTTTATATTTTCAACTACACACATAGATTTAAAATAGGAGAAGTTTGCCTTTGATCTCAGGACAGGATGTTTGCACTAATTGTTTGTCATTCAGTGACATATTATCTTATTAATGTGTGTGAAATACATGAATATATCAAACACAAATGACAGTTACGGAAACTGTTAGTGTATCAGGACTTGATTTACAGTTTAAATGTTTTTATTATACTTTGATTTAAAGCAGGTGTAATGTATGCCTGTTAGCTGCTCTGCTGTGCGATGATCAGGCACAGCTCCCACATGCCTATGGATTACACAGAATCTCTAGTCTGTCAACACAGAGAGAAAACAATCCCCATTTTTTAAAGAGACTAAAATCGTCTTTTTGGCAACATAAAACATCATTTAACATTTCCACAAAGCCTTTCTGTGAAGGAATAATAAGTAAAATCCTATGTGCACTCGATGGCCAGTTTATTCAGTACGCCTTGCTGTACTGGATTGGATCATCTTCTTCAAAGATTTTGGTCCATATTGATCTGATAACATCACACAGCTGCTGCAGTTTTGTTGGCTGCACATCCATCTGGCAAAAAGCCCCTCCATAACCACGTCGCAAATGTGCTCCTTTAGATTAAGATCTGGTGACTGCGGACATTTGTGTACAGGTTTTTTGTTAATTTTATACTTGAACTATGCCCCTCAAATATCTTTATGTATTTTTTTTACTTGACTCAAATTTTAATTAGTTAAATGTGTATACTGACCCTCATGAAGTTATCATGAGGGTCAGTACCCAACTGATATTGGAATAGTTGCTCATAGTTAAGCCTACATCAAACATTTGACTTCTGGTTAATTTTTTCTGTATGTGCTGGTGCTGTTAAAGTAAATGTTGTTGATGATGATGATTTAACTCCACCTGCTGTTATTGAGCTCTGGGTGGATTCAGATTTTATGTATGTTGACATCTTCATTCTTGACGTCTTTAGTATTAATAATTAAATGACTTATCTTATTGTTCGCATGATTTTTATTAAATTGTATGTATATGTACTACATACTGATCACATGACTTGTCTATGTCAGAATATGAGAAGAAGAATCGGAGCAAATTCATATCTATGATAAAAGAAATAACACACAATGCCAGTACTCTGACAGCAATGTACTGTTATGTATTTCTGTATTGTACAGCATGTCGACACTGTCTTGTGAGCAGGCAGTAAACACAAAAAAATCAAATATCTGACTGTTCTGTTGAGTCCTAGGTATTTTTGAACAGAAAACGGTTCTTTATAGCTCTAAAAAGAAGATTTCAGTCCATTGCTGTTAAAACTAACAATCAGTGTGATTATGTTTATTGTACTGCATTTATGTTATTTTGTCATGTTTAATGATTCAGATACCGGCTTCAAAAGACAATAGAAATATTTAAAGTGTACAAGTATGATGAACACCAAATGGTAAAATAACTTTAGTTTAAAGCTTATTTGTCTTAAAAACCTGTGGAAATCCAAACCAGGCCAAATATGAATTAGTGTTAGTGAGTGAGCTTCACCTTTTACACAGCTTGCACAGTTGATGAGTCTGTGGCACATATGAGACATAACAGCATGGATGATTTACATTAACCTGCAAAATCACTTTGTGCGTCCAACTGTGTGCACTAACACATTCATCACCATTGATGCCGCCTTGGTATTAGTCTGAAAGCCAGGTCACACTGCATCACTCCCAGATTATTGGTCAATCTTCAGCTTTTGCTTCTCCATCGCAGTCTCTAGCTCTGTGGCTTTGCGTACATCCTGTGGAGGACACAAGAAAAAAATGTGAATTCACAACCAAATATTAAAGAAACCTTTTGGTGGGGCAAACTTGTTAAGAAGCCGCCTAACTTCTTTAGTTGATTAGTTTGAAACTGTTATTTTTGCTATTATTCGGTTGCATTTTAAAACCAAGGTCTGTGCTGTGAATGTCAAATTAAAAGACACACCTGAAGACATCCATTATGAAATTTGTTAAATACCAGACCAACAACAAGAGGGCTCTCTAGTTATTAACAACTATAAAATCTACCCACCATCGGCGAGGTCCATATCAGCTAATATAGATTTGGAGTTTTGTAAATCAGAAAGTAAATAATGTTTAATCAATGTAGGTCAGTAACAATGTAAAATGATGCAAGTCTGTGCATCAGTCAAGGCTGAGCAAACAACCACCTCAAAAAACCTGGACCCAGGCATAACCACACAAACACACACACAAAAACACACAGTACGGCCAAAGCAAACAGTCGACAAACCTCCAGGAGGGTCTTCTGTATCAGAATTTGGCTGTAAACTCTTGCACCTTCCTCTGGTGACACAGTGCGGAGCTCCTCTTTATTCAGGGAAAACAGCTGCGCTCCAGTTAGAATGCCCAGACTCTGAATCGTCCTAACAAAGAAGAGAGCAACAAAATCAGTGTTCGTGCTTCATTACCATAAAGCAACATTATGTAGAAATTGGCGTTTTGGGCAATTTGGCGCCCCTCAAGTGTCTGAGTGCAACACCACTGTTTCAGATACTAATCCCAAGTCTGTAACAATTTGTCTGACTTAATGTTGGTGCTAACCACTAACAAAACTCATTACATCCTAACAATGTTACATTACAGTATATTGAAAACTTGTATCTTGTAGTAAACATGTAACGCTGTGATCATACCATCAAATGATTTTGAAGCTGTTATTTTAAGTTAAAGCAGTTACATTGCTTTAAATGAACTATCATGGTTACAAGGTTCACCTATCTTTGAAGAATCCAGTCATTTAAACTGTAATAAATAAAAGAAGATCCAAGCTTCTCTTCTCTGAGAAATCATTTCTTAATTTTTTCTTGCTGCTTTTTAAAGTGCCACTAAATTTTTCTCAGCCCAGTTCAACTCAACTCAGCTCACAGTTAAGATGCAACACATAAACATTGGCATGGAGGACATTTTGACATTTGAGGGCGCTGTTGTCCACTAAACAATATCTAGGAGTGGTTGTTGAAGGCGGTATGTGCTGCAAGTATAATGCAATTCATTATGGAGATGATTTGATTTTCTTCATTGTTCTTCACGTCGACAGTCCCGAAGCGTCCTTTAAGCGCCCCCATACAACTCACTGCAATCTCCAATAACATCTGAGTCTTGCTCTAAATTTCCTGATACAGTAGGAGTCAATAATGCCCCTGAATCATTTTCATTTAGTATAACATTAAAGCAATAATGTTATAATGTTTATAATGGATAATAATGTTTGGTGTGATTGTGGATCTTGAGGCTTGGGTATAACTGAACAATTGTGTGAGCTGGAGTCTCCTCCAACCGTGCACACTCACTGCTGACTGAAGCCCTTGCTGGTGAGCCAGGCCTCCACCTCGGCAGACGGTGAGTGATAGTTCAGGGGGACAGAAGTGTCAGCTGTGCGGGGGACCACTCGACGGACTGAGCCTCTTTTCTCAGCCAGCCGCTGAAGTAGCTCATCATTCATTATCAGGACTGCAAATATGATACACACAAAACCAAGTAGTTTTCCCAACATTAGTGCTCCACACCCAGGGTTGTTTTGAATAAACTTCGAAGCAAAAAATGTTAATGATATCTGTCTGCAAAATGTCAGCTGATTTTTAAACCACACAGTCAGTTCATGTCCGGTTAATCCCTGTTCTTCCTATCAATGACATCCTGGTATTCTGTAATATTACACTGTTCAAACATCTGACTGCCCCTGCAAAAAACCCCAAAGCTCACCAATAATTTCTCTAATTACATTTCTCATTATACATCAATGTATAGTAAGAACAATTGCCTGGAGAGAAACATTTCAGTTAGATATAGGGATTTGTTTTAAGACAATTTTGACTTGTTTAATTCACAGATTCTTGCACAAATGCCTTAATCTATATTCTACAAATAGCACGTTGCAATAATAGTTTATTAGCTTTTTTTTCACTTATTTGTCATGTCTTTGGATGAGTTTATGGGTTGCAGATACCAAGAAATTTAACACAAGTTCCTGAGATCAAGTTCCTGAACTCTCTTGATACTCTAACAAGTCCCCCTTTGTGATTTACCACAGCTGATATTCAACATGTATAGGCACGTTACCTCGGTCACTGTCCTCTCCCTGCATTGTTGTTGAAGGTAAAACCATGCTCTGTGGTCGCAATGGGCTTGTTGGACTGGTCCCAATTGGACTTTGTGGAGCATATGAGAAGTACTTTGACCGAGGGGAAAGGGCCGTCCTCTGTTGTGGAAAAGAAGGAATTAATAAAAACTGCAAAGCAGCATGAGGGAAAATGCCACCAATGTTTGAGGCAACAGCAAAAGATGTGTGTGTCTGTGTTGCGTGTGTGTATGAACTCTACCGTTGACTGTCTGCGTACCACTGGGCTGTCTCTCCCAGTGTTATTCAGAGCAGACAGGGGCTCCAGGATATTAAAGGGAACAAATCCTATCTGATCAAAGCGATTTCGACACTTCCACCATCGTTTTGATGACTCGATTACCTGAACAAAAGATGACTCACAAATCAGTCGAGTTTTGTGACATATTCTAATTCCTCTCAGTCTAATTATGGGTGTGTACCTCTAGTGTTTCTCCTTGTAGCACAGAGAGTTCACTGCTGTTTCGAGCCACAAAGTCATAACTGCAGCAGTAAAGTCTCTCACCCTCAGGCGGAAGGCTACTTCCATTTCTGGAATAGAAATGTCAGTTCAAACATGCATCACGTATAAAAAAAACAACAACAAAAAATAGAATTAATAAAAAAAAAATGCAGAGTATAACATATCAGTAATGTTTCTAAAGAGATACACTGATATGATTTATTCTAATTTCATCCTCCATACTGATTTAATAAGGCAATAAACTGCCGGTTAAAGCCATCAGGAATTTGGCTGGCTTGTCACTCCTGCTATAAAAGATAATAATGCCATGTTCTTTCTTCAGTGTCTACATGCTTACACATCATCACTGTCTTCCGCATGGCCTTCCGCTGTCTGTTGTGCTTGGTTCTGTAGAGTTTGTGCCGCCCTACTTTCCCTGAAGGCATCTTGTTTGTGCTGCGACTCGATGGGATCCTCTAAAGTCTGGCTAGTTGAGTCAGACACCGGAGGCTGCCACCCATCCAGGAAGACAGGTGTGTATGGAGGAACAGACACACTAAGTTGTGAACTGTGAAAGAAGGCAGGAGGATCTTGTTAGAGCAACATTACACGCTGACAGAGATTTACACACATATACAAACATGTACAACACACAGACCGGGGTGAAGTCCAGTTGGGCCCTAATGAAGTCCACAGCCCCTTTTCCCCCTCGGTCAGATGCTCTTGGAGCAGTGAAACAGCACCACTGGTCATAGCAGGACTGACCACTGATGTACCTAACTCTGGCCCTCCAGTGGTTTTCACCATCTGAGAAAGAGAGTATTGCTTCAGTCAATACCACACAGTGAGAGGGACAGACAAACTAGTGAATAACAGACCCACCAGTCCAAGAGGCACAAAGATGGGATGCAAAAGCTCCGGTGCATCAGGCTGTGTGATGGATGACTTCAGGCGGTCCTAAAATGGAACATTAATGTGCATTTACAGTGGATTTATCAAAACTTATATGTAAAACTTTTCAGACAAATTTTGCTTAAATATGACTAGTCTATTCTCACCAGCAGACTGAGGGAGTACTTGATTTTCTGAAAGATATCCACAAATTCTTCCTCTGATGGAGGGCAGGCTTTCATGGTCAACAAATCATCTGCACAATGAAGAGCACAATCAAAGCTGCAATCAAAACAACTTACTTAGGATACATGAGAAATAACATGTGAAACACGCATTCACATTCATTTGTAATTATGTAGACTTCATATACATTGGTGTCATAACCATTTATTATGTGTTCTGTATTCTTATAACAATTTGCAAACTGCCAAATGCAAGTTAAATAGCATGTCTTTAAGAGTTAATGTTAACATGAAAGAATAATAGTAAGGAAAAATAATATAAAAGAGTAACTTAAGGACTTCAGTAAAATAAAGTCTTCAGGTGAAGGTGTGGGGTGTTTGCTCTAGCTTGTTCCAGCAAGTACTCCTACAAAACAATGACTGCTAGTGAGTAATGGTAATTACAATCTTTAATACAGTCATACATTCATAGACTTATCAACGGTCACACCTGTCCCAGCACGCACTGGCCACAAACCTGGGATACGCCCTGGTCAAGTTGTGAGGACAGCGCAGGGCAAAGTCAGAAAAAAGCTAACACTCTAATCTTATTCACATGTATTTGCAATTTTATTTTGTTGAGAAAACATCACTTTCTTGCTATATTACTTCAGACTCCTTTCCTAAAATATAATCTGACATATACAGTGGTTAGAAGAAAAATTGAAGAAAGAGCTCTTACCATCTTGATTCTGCTTCTTCTTGCTCTTCCTGCTTCTCGTCCTCTTCCCCCTCTGGTTGAGAATGCTCTGGGCCTCAGCTGTCTGCTGCAAGCGTGACATGAATCGCTCCACATCATCAAAGCAGTGGTTCAGAATCTCCTGATTAAGACAAACACAGCAAATATTATCATGCCGTTTAATTAACACTCGTCTCAACAAACAAACTGAACATAACAATCTCCACCAGGTAAGAGCTCAAACACCAAAAGGTAGCTCCTGCAATACACTCAGGACTGAATCGAATCCCCTTATTCACAACTGTATACAATCTCTGTGACAAGCTCATGTGTAAGTTATAATTAATATGAAATAATCCCACTAACACACTCTTTGTGGTTAAATTGGTGAAGTGGTTCATTATAATATCAGCAAACAAAGAAAAATCAACTAAAAGTCTTAAATGATGTGTTAATTCTGTGTATGTTACCATTCTGTACATTTCTTTTTATATTCTGGGTATCATATGCATGACATATTTCACATTAACATATTTTCATATCATCTATTTATTAAAGATTGAAGAAATGCTCTTTAATTCTATAGACATACTGAACTGGCTTTTGTCTCCACACCTTGCAGCTGGCTTCAAGAGCTATTTTTTTACATATCCTATAATGCCAATAATACTAATAATTAATAAAAATGCAAATTTAATGTTGATCAATATTTCCAGTCTTCACCTCACCATCACTGCTGTTGTCTTTTGCAAGTATAACAGATGGTTTATGTCCTGATTGTGCAGATAAACTTGATAGGCCAATTTGTCATGACTACAGCCATGTCACTAGATTTTCCTTGTGTTCCTCATCTTTTCCCTTCCCTTGTTTTTCTTGTGTTTGTCTTCTGTCTGTGAGTTTGTCAGTGTCTGTTCAGTGGGTGTGGTGATGATCCTCATTCTCAGCTCTCTGACTGGGACTATCTACACACCTGCAATCCATCTACTCATTAAGCCTGCAGCACAGGAACTCTGGTCCTTCCTCCACCCAGTGCCAGGTTGTTGTTGCGTCAGCCTCTGTGATAGTAGCACCTCTTGACCACCATTAATTGTGCATTCAAGTTATCTCTTTTTGCCTCACTTTGATTTTTGACCCCCTATGATCACCCCCTGCCTGCCTGCCTGCCAGATCACTTATCCCTGACTGCAACTCTGCACCACTGACTCCCAAGTGTTCCGGTCTACTCAGCCTCACAACTTCCCGCTGCCTTCATTGCTGGACTTACCCTCACCATCGTCTTCACATTCAGCATTGTTCAATAAACCAACTTCTATCCACCACATCCTGAGTTCGGTTCTGTATTTGGGATCATTTGTCTTTAGGTAACCCTCTCCTATGACTTTAACATCTTATTTGTAAACCACATACTGTACAATATTACATAAGGAATATTTATATTGTGTATTTAAGTACATACCACTTCTCTCGCTGCATTCAGTAGAGATGTATTATTTGACTCCCCATTGTCACCATTCACTGAGAGGAGAAAGACACGCAAAAATATTAGGTCAGTTCCAAGCAGCAGGAAAAACAGATGCAGATAATAAAAATATGTATTTGTAACTGCACATGTTCTAACTTATAAATAAGTCTTGAATGAATATACCTTTTCCAGAATCTTTGTAGATGGGAAGGCCACCAGGAGGAGGCTGCTCTCCTGGAGTTAGCATGACTCGGACCCCTGAATGCTTTCTCGGGACCACAGGAGGTGGTGCAGACATCTGTTGTGTTTGAACACAGACAGAGTAAAGTCAAGCATATATATATACAATAGGGGACAATACTTAAGGTAATATAATTAACTTTTTCTAGCCAAATGTTCACAGGTAAAATAACTTTAATATCCTGTTCCTTGGAACATGTTGTATTAGCTCTCAGTGTGAATCATACATTCCATACTAAATTGAAATGCATGTCTTTACTTTTCTTGCTGGACAGTCAAGATTGTTTAATGTGAAAATATTTTATCGACTTTATCCAACAAGCTTATCTTAGCTTCACCCGAATAAAAATTATAAATGGGGGCTTGATATTGTCACATTCCACAAGCTGACTGTAAGAATGCTGAGCATTCTGTCTGCACACACGCACGTGACAGATACACACGACAGGAAAAACCGCTGTCACCAGATGTATGGTATGTAGTTGACACAACCACCAAAACTTGATAGAACCAGTAGCTGAATAATTATAAAAGTCAGTTTATCATAAGTTTGAGTTATGCAAACACTTTGTAGCTATATGCTATCCTTTCCTTTCCTCTTGCCTATTATTCTTCCTCTTTCAAACTTTTTTCTGACAAAAACTATTGTACAGAGAAATTATTGAATATGTTGTAGTAGGATGAAGTGAAGCTGCTTCAAAAGTCTCCTTTGAGCAACATATTACTTGGCAGCTGTCATTCATATGACAGGTGTACTTGTCTCTCAAACCCTCTGTCAACTAAACACACATCGCACACTCACACACATACTGTTTGCACAATGATAACAAATAAAATCTAGATGCATCACTGTACCTTTTAGTGCGGCTCGAGCATACAAATCCAGGGCACAGAAACCTATCCTCGTGCTGAGTTGAATGCGCACTGAGCTTAGCTGTTTACACGGGAACGTCCTACCTTCTTGAGATATGCAGAAACAAGAAAAACGAGTCTGGCTGTCTTTTCAGAGTTAATCGGTGTTGCTTTCACTCTCCTCTGATTCTCTGATACATTCAGACACACACTCCCTCCTTCCTCCCACTCTTCTCTCTGCATCTTTGTGAGTCTCTCCTTCCTTTTGACAGGCATTTCTATCAACAACTGCCTGTGGCTTGTGCCAAGGGGCTAATGTGACCTGTAACAAATGCCATTTGAGAAATGTAACGCAGTCTTCCTCAAACACTCAACCTCCAACTATTCTGACATCAAGTTTCGTTTGAGATACTAAAAACAAAGCCCAGGTCGAGATAAGCCTGAGAGCTAGAAAAGGTCATTAACAGTTCAAATTAAGATTTTTTTAATATAAAAATAAAGTTTAATATGCACTTATTGACTGACAGAAATCATACGACATTGAAAGAATTAATCAACTGAGAATTTGTCAAATAAAACACTGTGAATGAAAGACATGTCATTGTTAAAAAGGACAGAACTGCACGCTTGTTTCAGAAATTCCAGAAAGGAGTATGAGCTCTGATAAGTGTTGAAGCTCTTCAACACTGTGAAAATATTGACTATGAACAATGAGCACAATTGCAAAAACAGACAAGAAGACAAAGCAATTAAATGATATGTTAGAAGGTGTAGAAAAGGATGTTAGTGAAACATTTGATATCTGGTTTCTGATATGAAGATGTTTTCTCCAGAACACTGTAGCACTGCAGACTCATGTCACCATCAGTAGTTTGAAAGATGTTGTATTAAATAGCAATCCTACTGTGGATAAAACAGATAATTGTGGATGCTTGTGTTTTTTTCAGAAATAGGGTCAGTCAATAGGCCCTCAGCCATACAGTAATGGTGATGCTGGTCAACTAAAGTAAAGCAGAAGATCAACGGGATCCTGTCAGAAGTCAGCCATTCCTAAACTTTAAAATGTTGTTTTTTGAGTGCCCAGGTACCAAAGGTCAAACAATGGTGGATCGAGAAGTGGGTATATTGACCATTTATCTTAGAATTAGGACCTCATTTCTGTAAAGGGGCAAATGTATCAAGGCTGAGCTGTTTGTGAACAGTTACACCAGCTGGATTGATAGACAGATATTGTAAATGGATACTTAATTGTCATTGCATTTTGAAACACAACAAACTTTTTTTGGCAGCAATCCATATCATAGCAGCATTAGATATAAAAAAAATAAATACTCTATAAAACTATGTATATAATAGATAGTCCATAATTAATAAGTAGTCCCTAAAATTGATAGAGTGCTAAAAACATGAAAAGTTATTGCACATTATCAGTTATTGCCCTGGGATCAGGTACTAATTCATCAGTTTTCTAAGGGGAAACCCTACATACAATTAATGCAAAAGAGAGAGGGGAAACATATCACCATCTTTATGTAATTGAGTTTAAGAAATAACATACATTTAATCAGGCTATGTGTAAGAAGTTAAGCTTGTACACAATATCACATAGTTAATGTTGTGTTTGGCTAAGTTTCCACTAGATGGCAGTATTAGCTTCTGCTGCATTCACCAGGCTTGAACCAAGGCAAGACTACCTCAATAGGTTCTTGGGCGAATGGATCAAGTAGTCTTGTGAAATCACATGTTTTATACATTAAACTAGTTGTACAAAAAACAGTTCCATTCGTATATAATTTCTCACTGTGATATGATACACATAATTTTGAGCAACAACAGGTCTTATCTCAGCCTAAGAGCTTTTCAGCTGACCTCTACAATTAGCTCAGGATTTACTGTACTGCCTTGAGCCTTGCATTCATTCAGAGCTTTGACTTGTCAAAAGGACACTTATAATCTGCATCCCAACAGTATGTGTGATGCAGTTCCAGTGACTTACACTGGAGGAAAGAGGGTAAACCCCCCATATTGGCCCATCTTTGAATTTAGTAGAAAAGTGTTCCTTTCAAATCAAGTTCAAAGCAGTTTCTTTATCACAAGTTGCTTGTATCATCAGAAATCATACAGATTTACTCTTTTACCACCCCATATGTCAAGAACCATAACCTTTAGGAATCCATAAGGTGGATTCCTGAATTCATTCTAGCAAGCATGTAGGGTCATTCTAGCATATTTGTTCCATGAGGGGGAAGTAGGCTTCACATTTGTCAACCAACAGGTGGCCGAGAATCTACTACTGACTTGTCTTGCTCAGCCAGCTGTGCACGGAGGCTTGCTTATTAGCTCTACTGGTGATGTGTTAGGAGCTGTCTACAGGCAGACACGATAGTCATCTTGAGCCCAGACTCCATGCAAGCCTCGAATACACCAAAAACCAAACCAAAATCCAAGACGATATATATAGTCTCATATCACAATAACAACATCGACATATTTTCCAGCACTTCGTGTTTATCTTGGACACAAAAAAGTTTAACCCTCTAAAGTTTACACTCTTAATTTTCTCCTGGGTGACATGACTGACTGAGTTACTACATGCGACTGCATACTCAGCAGACTTCTCCTATATTTTATATGTTTGCAGTTTAGGATTTTTCATACAAACTATAAGATTGGGTTCGGTATTCCATACACCTCCCCTTCAAAAAGTTTCCACTCTTGACAAAGTTTTGTTTTTGAAAGGCCTCTAAAGTAGCCAACATTTTGCCAATGGACTTTTAAAAGTCTACATTATGGCCTAGAGTAAAAAAGCTGGAATCGAAATTATTCCATGATCTTTTTTGAATGTTTCCTGATCTCACACAAATCCAACTAAATTCACGGCTTTATTGTATTCTATTTTATTTTTGCATGACGCAACAACCAATGAGGGCGCTGATTGCTGGAGCTGCTCGGAGTTAATTGGGAGTTAACGGGGGCTCATTAGGCGCGGACAGCCACCGCATATTTGTTCTGAGCCCCGTGTGGCCGACACTTGAATTGACCTGTACTAACGATGCAATCAGCGCCTGTACCCTGATTGCACGCATATGCGCGCACTTATAATCGGCGAACTAAATTTTCGGCAAACGACACCTTACAGAAATGTAGTATAGAGCAGTAAGTACATGAGCACAGTCAGTAACAGTTCTCATGTGAAATTACAACAAACACACACACACACACACACACACACACACACACACAAGCCTCAGCAGCGTGTACTCCTTCGTCGTCCAGCCCCGTTGAATGATTTGGGGAAGGGCCGTTCAGCCCCCTCGGTCCTCCCATTGGCTCCAGTTGCACTGACTTCTGCCTCATGTCTTCTTTGGTTGGCGACGACAAAGCCTGCTCCCACAATAAGAAACGTGGCCGCAAGTTGTCAAAACTAACGGGTCGAGACTTTTTTATTTGGTCCCAGCAAGTTACATCCGTTTGCTTGACTTCTATCAAAAGTTCAAAAAGGGGGAGTTCAAAAGTTGACTTGTCAGAAAGTGGCGAAGAGGGACGAGGAGAGAAACCAACACCCGGACTACTGGAAACTCTACTCCTCTCTTGGACCGTGCTGTCAGCATGGTATGTCCACAACTCAGACGTCAGTCTGCACTTTAATAACATGACTGTATGAGCTATAATGACTAAGTGCTCTTATTGTTCACTTCATGCTTATTCCCTTTTCTCTTTTGGGAAAGTTTGTGACTTATAGGTCGCTTAATTTACCGTCAACAGCTGTACCTCTGTGTCCGATAGTCAATCAGTCATGAATAGGCTTTAAGGCTCTGCTTTGCCTCACTTTGGATAATCTCCTCTGTGCAGCTGATTTTCTGAGCATTAACTTCGCAGGAATACCTTTGCTGCTCAGTGTTTCACACACTTCAGCAACTGTCAATGCATATGTACATGACAGCTGTGCAATGAAATATGGATAAACAACAGTGTATACTATACTGTGTAAATATTGAATTTGATGTCTTTTTATGATAATCCCGCAATCAATTTTGGGACATGGACTGCAATATTGAAAAGTATTCCTATACTGTTGATCTGATGTGGATGTAAACACAACTAAATGAAAGCTGAAAGGCAGCCCTTTCACCTCATAGTCATTGTTTCATTGTAAATTACATATGATGGAGCACAGAGCCAACACAACACAACAGTGATGTGCACACAAACCTACAGCTGTGCTGCACAGTAGCCAGTCGATCTTTGGCAAATGTAAAATAAAATGTTCTGTACGCTGAGGTATTTTTCCATGGGAAATTATCCCATAGGCAAAAAGCTATGCTGAAAGTGGGGAAATGTGTTTGTTCATGATTGATGGCAACTCAGGTTATGCAATAGGGGTTGTGTGAGTGAGTGTTGGGGGAAGCGTATCATATGCATATTTGCAAGTTTATACCTGTGCAGGGTGTTGGCCCTTTCACATTCATTAAATGTACGCTTACATAAAATTCCAACACTCAAATATGGCAGGTAGACAAAATCAACTTGAATGACCTTTTGAATGATATTAGCTTTTAATATGCTGCTTCCATTCTGCAGCTGTGCCACAGCTGTAAATTACTGTGATAGTGTTCTCCCTCTTTATATGTGTAATTCATATTTTCCTAACGCAGCAATAGATCTGAAGAGCTACTCTCTTCAGGTTCTGCCACAACATCATAAAGGTTGACAAGACATTACAGTTCAGTTTTGGCTCATGTTTCTTGTTTCCTGTTTTGCTATCTGATCATCATGGAGCAGCTGGTTTGGTTGGAAGTTGCACATGCATGGCAACCTGATCAGCTCATGAGTGCGATTGAGTCCAATGAGTGTTTAATATACTCTTGAGTCAAGGTGAAAGTATTACAGAAATTCTACTTGGTCCCAAGTAGGGAGGTCACCTAGGAGACATTACAGAAAAAAGTGCTCCTTTTCAAACATGACATTGACATGCAAAATTGCATACATGAATGGAGCTTTGTTCTGTTTTTTTGTGGAAGGTTGGGGTGTTTGCAAAGTCCTTTACATTATCTCATATGTGTGACAAAGAATTTTTGCCCCTTTGGTTTTATACTCCAGTTTAACTATTTTCTTCTATTTCTGTCCTCTTAAGCACCTTTCTGTTTCTGTAATGGTCACTTTAGAATGATTTATGTACAGTTTAGGAACAAATTGGGGATTAAAATCGATGGATAAGACAACAGAACGAAAGGTAAATTACATATCCCCCACAGTACCAAAGTTAAACATGTTGGTAATATGTAAAACTCTTCATATATGATAAATTGTTATGCACTTTTAACTTTTTACATTGTTTGACATTACATTTGCCTTGAGCAGTGTTGGATATTGTTGGCCAGCTATTGACTTGCCACTGCTGTTACACTACTTCAAACATCAACATTACCTAACCTGTGTATTTTTAGATGTATTATGTGTGAACTGAGTTCTGTTGGCAGGCTGGCTTGCCTTGATTTGCCCCTGAAGGGACAAATAAAGTACTTTGTCAATACCTTGACAGTTTGATTAGTAAAAGCAACTTTAAAACAAACAATCGGTAATATTCAGCATTATTGGAGATGTGATCCAGTGTAACTATATTTGCACAAATACTTCTAAAATGTTTCAGTTAATTATCTATATATATAACAAAGCAAAGGTGTTTCCAGAGATTAGATTGCACGGTTGGACCACTGCTGCATGCTTTTGCGCATTTGCTATTACTGTTCAGTGAGTGTGGTTGCCTGTCGCCTGCTGGGCCCCATCTGAACCCAGAGATAGACCTGGGCTGACCAGAAAATGTACAATCGCCCTGTTTGTGCTGGTGGAAGGGGGGGTATGATGCAAGAAGATAATTTAAGATTAGCCAAGGAGAAAGGGGTAAATACACAGAAGTTATTTTTCGCTGAAGATTTTAGGAACGCCTAGAACAGAAGAATAATCAGCAGTATTTGTTTCTCTTCTTTTTAAGATGTGTTAAAAGTTAAGATTAAAAAAAAAGAATTTGACTTTTAAACAAAACTGTTGCTGTGTGCTGATTGGTTCCTTATGGACAAACTACAAGGAGACCTAGTACAGAGTTACTGTGTCATTAAGAGCTTATGGATGCACTCATATATCCAGACTCATACATCCGACTGAGCACTTAGCTGTATTTGCAGTTATATACAGACCCATGTCAAGGACAGTATTTACATTTTGTGATTAAGTTGGTTCTCTCATTGTTTTGAAGTGGCCTTTTTTCCTTTCAAAGTAAAAAGTGTACACCACCAAGGTTACTCACAAATCTGATAGCTTTCTGTCAGCAGACTTTATCAGTTCACAATACAGTCATACAGTTAAATCAGGTTCAGATAACCTTGATGAATCACAACCCAAGGTAAGCTGAATCTGGATGTGACTCGGGTTGCAACCGGTTATGAACTTAATGGTTAGACGGTATTTAAGTCAGCATTACTACAGCAAAAGTCTGTTTTGATCCATGATCAATGGGTCTTTCACTTGTTGAAATAATTGAAATAGCTTCTCTCCTGCCTTGTTGCCAACTATATCTACAACGTGGTCCACCCTTTCACCTCAGCAACACCCACAGTGTGAACCAATGTGAACATGTGAACCTAACACCTCCTGCTGGGTGCTCCCGCCCATATGTCACCCAAGACTCTCCCACCTTCACCCAAAGTTCTGCCTAGTGGCTACTGCTCTTCCAACTTTTCCCTTCCCCTCTATTTGTGTGCACATGCGTATTTTTATCACTCTCTCACTCTCCCCTGTGCATGTGTGTATATATATTTGTGAAATCACCTGACTTAACCGGCCATGTGTCTTGACCAGCCACCTACTTTTCTGGGGCATAGCTCTCTTGTAATTTTCCATTCTCACCAGCTGATACCAGCAGTGTAGTATACAAATCATCCAGCTAGATGCGTCATGACCTTAAGCCAGTTTGGCTGATGTCAAACCATTTTGGATCTTGCCTGTTCCTCTGACCTAACTTAGCCTAGCTGGTGAGTGTGTGTAGTTTAAGTGCTGTCTGATGGTCTGACACACTTTAGCAGCAAGGGTTTCAATATTCTTGCGAAAAACTGAAACCAAACATTGGTGTTTTCTGTGCCTTTGTGTGAGCTTAACTTCCAGTCTATAGGACTGAATGGTATCTGCAGTAGCAGTGAGTGTGAAGACTGCAACCAACTGAGTAACTGTCGCCTAACCCTCCTCTGCAGTGGTTGCTACAAATGCAATAGAAAAATTAACATGAAAGACCCTCTCTAAAGTGTTTGGTTTGTCTGTTCTGTGCTACTAGAAACATGATGGTGCAACATGGGGATTTTGCACAAGACCTACTACCTTGGTAGATATAACAAGCTCATTCTAGGGGGAAGAAAACACAAAGATTCTGAGTTTCATGTAATTTTACACCAATGAAAACATTATTATGGGCATTATTGTCCATTTCTGCTAATAGATCCTCATAAATCACCCTAAATACACACCAGTCCTTAAAGTAGCAGAGAATTCAGACAGTCTAATCATCTTCTTATCGTATACATTTTCATAGAAAAAACCACAGTCGGCAACACATAAAGTAGTCTGTTCCTTAGAATAGTTGCCTAGTGACACGCTCCTTGACCGCATTAATTTACTCGGGTCTATGTTCTACTAAACAAAACATTAGGTAAATGGTTAGGGGACCAGGGTATCAGCAATCGCAAAAGTGATTATAGGTTAGTAGACACATGAACTATCATGGTTAACACAAATACAAATTCATTGTATTTTCTATGTCTATTCCACAAGAAAAGCAACCCAGAGTTTAGAGTTAGTTTTGAGAATGGTTTCAGTGTGAATCAGCAGCAGTAGGTAAAGTTGGGCTTGCTTTAACAGTTACTTCACACAGCTCTGATGCGGCTGGGGAGAGTGAAGCTAAAAATAGAATTGACTACAATAACCACCTGTCAAGTTGCTGTTTACATCCATGTCTGTTCAGACTCATATTTAGTGAAGACTTAGAAGGAATGAAAATAAATAAAAATGCTAAATCAATATATATAATGTGTGTGTGTGTATATATACATGCATACATACACACACACACATATATATGTATATGTATATATATATATATATATATATATATATATATATATATTTATATATATATATATATATATATATCTATATATATATATATATATATATCTATATACACACACACACACACACACACACACACACACACACACACACACACACACAATCACTTGTCATTGCTTGTCAACACGTTCTTTTTTTATTACCGACTGACTATTCAGTGAGAGAGACAAAAAACTTTAAATTTCTTGTATGTGTTCTCATACTTGGCCAGTAAAACTGATTTATATAGAGCACAGACGTATAGTCTTAAGGCAATGCTTGGATGCAAATACAGATGTTGCTGCAAAGAAGCCAAAAAAATCTAAAACATGGATGTTTCACACAGATCTTCAAGCCGGCAGCACAGCAGATCTATATAATCACCACTGTTTCAAGGTGTGCAACCAGTGTTAGTGTCACCAATTCAGTATCCAACTTGGTATGAAATGTGATCCCCATCGCCCCCTGAATTCCTGATTTATGTCATTGAATTATTGCTAGAAAAGTGTATTTGCAGAGCATTATGATGTCACAGTGAAGATGATCTTTGTTCAATTGGATGTGAAATGTCATCACTTGTCAACGCGTTCTTTTTTTATTACTGACTGATTATCATGTAAGTTTCCTTTCCTTCTTGTTCTTTTTTTGTTTATGACAAGACGGAGAAACCTCCGCTGGACAGCAATGAGGACAGAGCCTGGCTTGGCGAAGGTCAGTCGGAAACTCAGCTTACAAGCATAACTCCAGATCTGAGAGCTGAGACATCTGATGAAGACCGGCCAGCATGGGACTCTAAGATCCAGTATGTGTTGGCCCAGGTGGGGTTCAGTGTGGGCCTAGGCAATGTGTGGAGGTTCCCATACCTTTGCCACCAAAACGGAGGAGGTGAGTGTCTGAAAAGACAGAATTACATTTCCACTTAGTGGTTTTGACCAATGATCACGGTAGCTCTCTAAAAAAACAGCAAACAAGATGAATGATTCAGAAATAGAAATAAGGCAAACAAAGGAATAAAATATGGGTGTGTAAAAACTATAAAGGGATGTACAAAGTTAAAAAAGTTAGGTGTGTATTTGTATGGCGTCATGTTTTGAAATCATCCTCCTGTCCTTCTTCTCCTTTCCTTCCTTCCAGGGGCCTTCATGCTGCTGTATGTTTTTCTTTTACTGATTGTGGGAGTTCCACTGTTTTTTATGGAGCTGGCAGCTGGCCAAAGTATTCGCCAGGGAAGCATCGGCGTTTGGAAACACATCTCCCCAAAGCTGGCAGGGATCGGTTACTCCAGCTGCATGGTAAGGATTTAAAGTTTTTGTATTCGTTTACAATATGTCTTCTGGGTTTTTGGACAAAACTGTAATTGTGTATGTCTAAAAAGTCAGACTTTGTGTATTCTGCAAGGTATCTTAACTATGAGCAATGGTCTGAAAAAAAAAGGAAAAGATTGATGTTTACACACACGTCAGCAAAGTGATTACTCAAAGGATCTCGGTCAGGCTGCTGTGGTTTGTAAGCTGGCTGGCTTTACGTGTTTGGGTTTCAAAAATAGAGCCATTATCAGTATTTTTACTATGAGCCCCATAGTAAAGACATTCACAAGAATTAATGTTTACTTCCACTCCTCTCATTAAAAAGCCATTGCACGTATTACCTTTTTTCTTACCCTTCTGTAAACACCTTTCTTTTTATTACTTGCCACACTGTGTGTATACTTAAGAAAGGACGCCGACATCCCTCCATGCTGTAATGTGAGAGAGGCAGTGCTCTGTAGTGCTGGCAGTTTGTTGCGTAACACTTTTCTCTACGGACGGACAAGGCAAACACTGAGTAGACAAGAACTTTCTGTGTACATACTCTACAGCGCACAGGCGTATATTTGTATGCTTAAATGCCCGAGCTTTTTTTAACTTATTTTTTTCCTAGAAGGCTCAGCGCTCTTTATGTCCTGGTCAATGTCACTGTCACAATTCATTACACTTTACTTGTTGTGTTCTTGAAGAAAAACTCTGAGGTGTATTTGGATTTTCTGCTCCTTTCTACTCTGCTACATTTAATGACTTCAGTTACTTGTTACTTTCATGATTGAGATTAATAACACAAAATATAAATCAACCTTTTAATTATGTTGTATTAATACCATTTATGATGAAACTTTTTTGGTCACCTGGGGAATATTCAGAAGCTACCCAGAAGTATATCAAGTAATTAACTACTGACATTAAAGTGATGAACACATTCATGCAAGCAAGGGGCCATTCTGCATTATAAGTACTTTACTTTAGGCATTATTAGTATATTTTGATGTTAATAATTTTGCTTGTGACAGAGTATTTCTACTCTATGGTATTAGTACTTTTGCTTCTTCTACCAAAATCTTGCTTTGCTTTTCTCTACTTGGATAAAAGCATTTTCGACCTTGAAATAACTTTTATATAAGCTCAGCACATACTGTATCCTATATGTCTCAAGGGCTTGCTATGTACATATTGATAATTTGTTACATAATGGTTTATGAACCCTATTTTTCTCCTCTAGGTCTGTTTTTATGTGGCTCTTTACTACAATGTTATCATTGCTTGGAGCCTGTTCTACATGGGTAATTCTTTCCAGTATCCTCTGCCATGGGAGCAGTGTCCAATTGATGTAACTACCAATGACACAGGTACTGCAATAACTCATCAAAATGATACATCACATACAATAGATGCCTTTCCAATGTATTTAGTTTTGTCTTAACTTAATTAACAGTGAAAGAATGTGCGAGTTCTTCCCCAACATCGTATTTCTGGTTTCGGAAAGCCCTTAACATCACAAATTCCATCCAAGAATCTGGAGAGTTCAACCCCATCATGACAGGCTGTTTATTGGCTGCTTGGGCAATTGTCTCCTTGGCTATGATCAAGGGCATCAAGTCTTCTGCAAAGGTAAGATAACCTTTTTTTCCACCTCAGATTGCAACATAGCTCCTGTCCTTTGCAGTTTTTGTTACCTTCTGACAAACCCAGGCTAGCTTTGTCCCTCTCTTTCCAGTCTATGTGCTAAGCTAAGCTAACTAGCTGTCCATTACATCATCTGTGGTGAACAGACATGAGTGTGATATCAATCTTTTCATTTAACTCTCTGCCAGAAAGCAAATAAGCATATATCCCAAAACGTCAAACCATATCTTTGAAAAGTTCTGTCCGGAAGTCATCCTTCATTTCTTTTCTTATCTTTTTCTTAGGTGATGTACTTTTCATCAGTCTTCCCCTATGTGGTGCTCTTTATTTTCCTCATCCGAGGGTTGATGTTGGATGGCGCAATGGACGGTATCACCTATATGTTTTATCCTAAAGTAAGCACAAATTTCATCACATTTCTCTTAATGTTCTTTTTTTCTGATGAATGCTTGATAAAATGAGAGTTTTAAGAGGATATTTTTGAAGTTTGGTAACCCATACAATAATTGATGACACTTTATTATGTGGTGGTTTTCAGCTGGAAATCTGGGGTAATGTGCAAGTGTGGCGGCAGGCTGCTACTCAAGTGTTTTTTGCCCTCGGATTGGGCTATGGCTCCGTCATTGCATATTCCTCCTACAATCCAGTCAACAACAACTGCCACAGGGACGCACTGATGGTCTCCTGCATCAACTTTATGACGTCTGTGCTGGCCTCTCTAGTGGTTTTCGTCGTGCTGGGTTTCCGCGCTAAGAACATCGCACTTCGCTGTGTTGCTGAGTACGGATGTGTGCATGTGTGTCTGAATATTAGTACTGGTATTGGTCGATTAATAACAATATAATTTCTAATGCTGGCAAAATAAGTACTGTCACATATTAACGTGTGTTTTTTTTTTTTTAAATTGCAACATACTAAAGAAACAGCATTCTGAAAAAAAATTCCCAATTGCAAGAAAAAAAATGTTGCTCCTGTGCTTAATTATGTATCCAATTCAGGCCTGTCTATATCAGTAGAAACTATAAAATATATTACTTTTAAAGCTTTTATTGACTGATGCCAATGATGTGCCAATATGTTTGTGCATCCCTATCATGCTTAATTGTGCATTAATCTGTGATATTTTAGTTGGTTCCTAATAGTTAACAGTAACTATTATATAAAGCAATTTGCTCCATAATATCACATCACCTTTCTTAATTTTATATTTTTATTCTAACTTCCTGCAGAAATCTTGGTACCCTAAACCTCATGATGTCCATCGAATCTAAACAGCACTTGGTTGCTCCTGGTTGGCCTTGGATCAATACGACAGATCCGAGCTCTGTGTCTTTGGATGTATACAGAGAGTGGTACGCTCACCATGGCACCATGGTGGGGCCTAACATCACTGACTGCAGTCTGGAGAAGGAAATGAATAAGGTATCCTTGAGATATAATTTTGATTAACTTTCTTTATACTTTATAAATATATCAAGACATAATCATCACATTCTTCACAAAGAGATAAAACCAGATGACAAGAATCTCAAAAATAATTTTAAAAAAATCCAAACATATAGTTAAAACAGTTGTAAATATGCAATTAAAGCTGGAGTTGGAAACGTAAGCAACACACAGATTTTGGCAGTATGCAACTGAAAAAAATCTACCCCAACACCAGCGTTAACCGCCAAAACATTTGCTTCCTGAGCCAAACGCTATCTGGCCCAACAAAAGCCCCAGGCGCCAGAATTTTTTTGTTTGTTTTCGGGGTTTTTTATTATTTTATATAGATTATTTTTTTTGTCACTGCATTGTATTTATTGATTGCCCTCTGGATGTTAAGAGATTTTGCATATAATATAATACAATGACGCTGATAAAAAGATGACCTTCTGTAACTTTAAGCAATTTTATTTGGAAACAGATATGACTTGGTGTGTAGGCGTAGGTGAATATAGTCATGGAAGCCTATATCACCTTTGCATTAACGGTTTTGGTGAAATTTTAGTGAGCGACACACAAATTTTAGTAGAAGAGTGGTCATGCAGCAATATCTAGTAATATGGACTGGCCATTGGTGTCAAATCAGGCCTGTCATGTAGTAACTGGAGAACATCTGAGGTTCAAGAAGGATCACCACGGGTTGCTTAATGAGGTGCATGGCACTGGCTTGCTTAAAAGAAAAATCAGGAAGGTGAACATTTCAATGACAATAGTAAGTAGGTGGAGTGCTGAGGTTCCCAGGACTCCCTGAGTAATCTGTGAGGTACCGTAAAGTATCCAGCTGGCAAGAGGAAGAAAACATGTGGGACAGTTTATCCAGTAGGTGTCCAGGAGAGATGGACGCAAGCTGTGATGAAGGAGGGAAAGGAGAAACTAAAGAAACAGAGCAAGGGGTACTCAAAGTCATGGTATCTAACAGTGTTTATTGTTTTGTCAAAAAATGTCATACTACAAAAATAGAGGTTCAGTTGGAGTATATTTTCACACTGAAATGGGTATTTTTTCATGAATGTACCACAGTGAGCTCATATTAGGACTTCTTCTACCAGATTGTAGCTTTTGGTCTATCATGAATCTGGAAAACAGTTTGAGATGTAGTTTTAAATGTGACTTAGCTCAGCATGAAATGAAGCAGCAGTGTGGCTTAGAGGCCGCTGTAGAGTAGTGAAAAAAATTCCTCACCCCCTACTAGAGAGAACTACTGCAGCGGTGCTTCTAGTATGGTGCTATTATTTGTTAAATCGGACAACAGTGCATGGAGCCAGCAAATACAAGTTTCTTCAGTAAACATTTATAAGTTCAGTTACCTCCACCCGTCCTGCGCAAGGTGTTTTTTATTTTGAATTTTTAAGACTCAAAGTTTTCCCTGTTAACAGAATAAATACATATACACAAACTCAAATGCGTACAAAAATTGCAGAACAACATCTGCACAAAAACAATATATAGTAATATGAGGTTTTGGGTTTGTTTGTTTGGTTGGTTGGTTCTTTATTTGTTTTAAACGGATGCTTGAAAATCTTGTTCCAACGCATCAGGTAATACACAATTACACATAATCTAGCAATGATTTCAAGGATGATCTTATTGTATCTCACAATCCCTTTCTCTGCAGGGTGTTGAAGGCACAGGCCTGGCATTCATAGCATTCACGGAGGTGATGGCCCTTTTCCCTGCCAGCCCCTTCTGGTCTACACTGTTTTTCCTGATGCTGCTCAACCTGGGCCTCAGCACCATGTTTGGGACCATGCAGGGAATCCTCACACCTCTCATGGACAATTTTAGCCTTCTTGGGCGCCACCGGACCCTACTTACTGGTAACACACATGATTCAACAATAGTGGTGCTTTGTACTGCAGGCACAACTTTTTTTAAATGATTCTTGTCCTGACATATGTGGTTTAATTGATTATATATATATATATATATATTTATATATATATATATATATATATATATATATATATATATATATATATATATATATATATATATATATATATATATTATATATATATATATATATAATATATATATATATATATATATATATATATATATATATATATATATATGAGTATAATAAGAGTAATATTTATCTGTAGGCAGGACATTTTGATATCTTTGTGTAGGCATGGCTACATTTTTACATTAGTTGTTAAGTTCAGTTACTGCTTTTGTAGCTGTTTATGATGATTTATGTAGATGTAAACCCAAAATCTCGACAAAGCAGATATGATCAACACTAGTTTTTAGATCATATCAGAAATATACCATGTTTGCTCAGCTAACTGCTATTTTCTAACACTGTCGGCCTTCTTATTTGTTTTTCAGTGGCCAGTTGTGCTTTGGGTTTCTTAATGGGACTGTTGTTCACTCAGCGCTCTGGCAACTATTTTGTGACTATGTTTGATGACTACTCTGCAACTCTGCCATTGGTCATTGTAGTGATCTTTGAAACCATTAGTGTGGCATGGGTTTATGGAACAGATCGGTAAGAAACCTCTCTTTCTCCTCTCTGTCAGCTTTTTCATATTAAAGTTATTCTTATTTTAAAATCTCACTCAATATTTTCCAACACTGCAGTTTCCTTGATGACATTGAAGTAATGCTCAATTGGCGCCCCCCAGTGGTGTACAAATACCTGTGGAAATATGTTTGCTTGCTGGCTATGGTTAGTCTTCTGGCTGCCAGTTTGTTGCGCATGGTCTTCAAAGGGCCCACGTACACAGCCTGGAATCAAAGCACAGTAAGCTGTAGACCACTGCTTTTTATCCTACACAACATGAGTTTAATGAAAGTACCCTTTCTTATAGTTAACAATGTATGTGACAAATACACCAAGATACCTCTCCATATGTTTCCCCCAAGTGCACTCAAAAATTACAGTAACTGTTGATGCTGATGAAGCACATATTATGTTATCTTTTTACATGCTAATATTAACTGCCATAAGGACCCTGTTTTCTTACAGGAGTCATTTAATCATTCTAATCTTTGCAGATTTTCGTGTTGAATACGGTTAAATCTTGAGCAGTTTTGTGCCTGCCCATGTTTCTCTCTCTGACATGCTCCGCCTCTTCTCTCCAGGCCTCTGAGATGACTCTTGAGTACCCTGGCTGGGCCCTTGCTATGATTGTCATGCTTATAGTCTTTGCCAGCTTGCCTGTGCCCATTCTCTACATCCATTCCATGTGGAAAAACCGAAGGCTACATGATGACCATTCCGAGGAGGCAGCCAGCCAGGAGGTGCACCGCGAGTTGTATACAAAGTGCAGCTCCACTGAGCAGCTGGATTCAAACTCCCACCACCAAGTCCCTTCCGAGGAAGACGGGAATCATCCCAGGATTACCTTCCTGCCTATCGGCAGTGAACATTACCGGCTCCTGCCTCAGCAGGAGGAGGAAGATGAGGAAGAAGATACAGGGCTGTGAGCACGGCGGTTAGAGGATAGCTGTTCTGCAAAGTGAAGGGGGTGCAGATGTGAACAGAATTATTCTTTTTCCAAGGAAGAGTCTTTGTGTATCACCAGTTTTATCATATTCAGTAATCTCTACATTTTTGAGTTTTTTTTTTTTTTTAGCTATTTATATCATTGAAGGTGCATTACCAGTCAAAGCAAAAGCTTTTTGCATTCTGTAATGATGAAACTTCATCTCCTCCTTGTACCTCCCTCCTATTTGTTTTCTGAACCACTTGTACTGTTCAGAAGATAAAAACATCGCAAATACGCAAAAAAAATAATAAGCTGCTATATTTGTTGAAACAAAGGATTCATTGAATGTTTTAGAGTACACAATGGACCAGCCACCAGCATGTCAAACTTGTTTCGTATATTGTTTCTGACGACCTTGTTTTATGTGTGAGTCATAAGTATGTTGGCCGGTGGCTGGTGAATTAAGAAAGGCAGAAATGGACAAAAGTTGGCTTTATAATGAGTATTTTTAGCTAAATGTCAAGTATGGATGTCAAGATTGCATGAAAACATTGTACCTTGAGGAACTGTGTGTGTGTGTGTGTGTGTGTGTGTGTGTGTGTGTGTGTGTGTGTGTGTGCGTGTGTGTGCGCGTGTGTGTGTGTGTGTGTTCACGTGTGTTTGCGCACTTTAGCGTTTTTGCTCTTCTGTTGTGTTGAAATGACAGTTGTAAATATGTCAGAAACATAACTGTATTTTACCTTATATTTGTATCATTTTACCTCATAAGACCACAGCAATGTTTTTACATGTGTTCAGTGTAGTGATGTTGTACTGTACTAGATGAGGACTTAAATAAACCTCTAGATGGCAGCAAACTGACTGGATGTGCCTTTTTAACGATTTGCACATCATCTGTCAAACCTTAAGCTGTTAACACTCTCAAAAGATCACAGATGATTACATATTATTTATTTCATGTTTATTTGGGTTAAGAATAGTTTATAGTAATTTTATAGTTGTATGGTAAGTGTTGTCTTTTCCAGGTTTTAAAGTTCGTTTTTTTTAGTTACCTTTACCATCAATATATCCAAGTAACTGATGATAATCAAAAATGATATTGTGTTAGTATTTTGGGAAAGTACCAATAGTCATCCCTACAATATTGTCACGATATTAATATGAGGTATTTATTCAAAACCACCTCAGTTGATGTGTTATCTGTTTTCCAATCAGGTGCTATAAAGTCCCTTTATTACAGGGTTTCTAGTTAAAATTTGTGGGTTCTTGACTAAGGCATGCTCACAATGAAACACATTAATTAAACCACTGTAATATAAGTTTATACTCTTATTGTTTCTTTGATTCTGAAACTCATTTTGAGCAAGGTCTGTCCTTCTGCTAACAGGTGAATAGTGAACTTCACTGGTTGCTGGTCAATCATAAATGTTAGCAAAGAATTAAACAATGAAAGGTCTGTTTATCATTACGCATTGCAAGGCAAGAGAATGGTGAGAGTGGGAACAATGAGGTCCCTGAAAAGATGTTTTTCATCTTGTAGGAATATTAGAGAAGGTTACTAATTTGCAAAACAATTAATCAACTACTGACAAGTGAGCAAGTGAAGGACTGCATTTGCAAATGAAATGAAAAAAATAAGAAAAATCATGATGGTAGCCAATGTAGATTTTATTTGATCCTTAGTTTAAAGTCAGAACTCATTTGTGACCCTCATCATCTTCCTGTGTCACAGCCCACTTGGCTTTTGTTTACTGTCCTGTCAGTGAGTTTGTCCTATATTGCCAAGTTCTTTTTAAACGTGGGCAGAATTAGCATTTTCACAAGGTGATGATAATTATCAATTACATTTTTTCGACTCCAGATTAGACTCCATGAATTCATGTATATTCCCTGAGTCCATATGTCCAGTAAAGACCACAAGCTGCATGTAATTTCTTAGGCTACAGTGAACCAGAAAGGCCTACACCTTTCTGCGGCCCATCTGTGAGGTGGAGGCTGGTGTTAGTGTGTGTGTGTGTGTGTGTGTGTGTGTGTGTGTGTAGGGAGGGATGAGAGAGGGATGAGATGATGGAGAGAGAGTGAAAGAGGACTGCGCGCGCTCAGGCAGGACAGGAGGGCGCGCGGGACATCAGCACACCGGCCGGGTCAAGAAGCTGCAAGGATGGAGATCCGACCAGACAGGTTTAAGGCGCAGGCGGGCAAAACTCTGGGGAAAATTCACAGGTACACACCTATTTTAAATATCCCTGCTCCACCCCTGAATTTCCCCATTTTCACGCTGTTTGCTGGGGATAGTTTTGTTTTGCGGGACGCAGCAGTTCATCGTGCCGCGCGTTTCCATCCTCCGTCCTCCAACCAGTAACTCTGGTGGGAGGGGGGAAGTTTGTTCGTTATTGACTTTATCCGGGAAAAGAGGCGACTGATCGGTTTTAAAGCATCCAACATTATGTTGGAGCAGAAGTCCAGCTTTGCGCGGCGCACGGTTGAGGCAGAAGTGGGTGGAAAATGCTGAAAGTGACGGAGAAGACGTTTGGCTGTCATTTCACGCGTTGTTCATTTTTTTGCAAAAGAAAACAGGCAAATTAGGACGGAAAGTACTAGAGTAGTCAATTATGGGGATCATAAGGGAAGAAGTGGGCAATGAACTCGCTACAGAGTGCATGTGAGACTAAATAGAGCGTTTCTCGTTGGGATTCGATGCTTTAGAGTACTTTTCTTATAAAAAATCATGAATGATGCTGTGGCTCTTGTCAGATTTGGCCCAGCTGTAAGTGGATTGAGTATATTAGAGTCTCAGGCGACAAGAAACTGCGGTTACATAATGTTTCCGTGCCTTTCTGGCACGGAATCAGATGGAACCACTCATTATCTATCTATCTATCTATCTATCTATCTATCTATCTATCTATCTATCTATCTATCTATCTGTCTGTCTGTCTGTCTGTCTGTCTGTCTGTCTATCTATCTATCTATCAAATTACTTCTATATGTGTTTGAGCCATGAACTATGAGATCTCAATTAAATGTACCAAATTACATTTTTTGTTTTGTTTTTTTTTACAACAAATTCAGTGCTGTAACCAGTTGGCTAGAACGGGACAAAGCAACCATAATGATAGTTATTGTCATTATTGTAATACAAAGTTTAATTATTAGTTGATTGGCAGTCAGCCGTAACTTAATAGGCAAC
The DNA here is from genome assembly GCF_900880675.1 of Sparus aurata. Classification (NCBI taxonomy): domain Eukaryota; kingdom Metazoa; phylum Chordata; class Actinopteri; order Spariformes; family Sparidae; genus Sparus; species Sparus aurata. Next base: position 12,202,889 of record NC_044209.1, on the reverse strand, counting down.
TAATTTCATAAACGATCAATCTTTGGAGTTTCTTTTCTAACAAAAAGACAAATATTGTGTGTTTCTTGCTTCTAGCTTCTCAGTTCAGACATTTTATTTTGTCTTAGGTGATAGAAATTTGAATGTCTTTGGTTTGTTGACTGTGGGTGGGATAAAACAATTTGCAGATTTCACAATGAATTGTATGATTCTTTTTTCAATTTCTGAAATAATTGCAGCCTTGTAGTCATATAAGTAAATGTGTATATATGTGTGTCACCTCTACAGCCTTTATATGATTCACACAATGGCTCTTCGAGTTGGTTCATGATTAAGCCGACCTTGACTAGTTCATGTACGTGCACAGTGTCATTTTTAATGAAAATATTGACATATATAACTGAAGTACTTTATCACAAGATGTATGTGAAATTGCATATCAGTACAAAAGTTGCAACACAGAATGGTGTGCTAACAATATTTCAGTATAACAGAGAGATTAAAGACACCGATAGAACCTCATGCAATAACCATCGCTTTAAGCTTTCGCTCTCTCAGGATTTGAGGTAGCAACCAAACGTATAAATCCCGTCCTGAAATAGCCTGTTTTTCAGTCCAGCTGTCGAGCCACGCAAATCCCTAAACTCTCCCCTCCCACTCACTCCATCCCAGCCCATGTCACTTCCTCCAGCCGCTCCCTCCACCTCCTCCTCCTCCTCCTCCTCCTCCTCCATCCCTCCATCCATCCATCCATTGAGACACCAGCACAGACAAGTTTCACCCTATCGGGATGTCCCAGATTAATGGACATGTAAATCTCAGGCTTTTTCTCTGCTCCTGGTCATGAGCCACGCATGTGCACGGCCACAGCTGATGCCATGAGAGATGTGATGTATCAGATTGGATCCAGATTGGTTTTAGTGGGCGTTTCCTCGGCTTAGCCAGTGAACTCTGGTTTTGTGTGGTTGCAGTGTTGGGCACTAAGCAATGGCTTCAATAGGAAAAGTGAATATTTTGTTCAAATCTATGTGTAAATTGTGTGTTCTGAGGCATGCATCTGTGTGTTTCTAAAAGTGCGCGTGTGTCAATATGATGCATCTTGCACACAGGACATCCCTGCACAGTGTGAGTAGAAGTGTGTTTGTGTGCAATCTCACCACCTCTCAGACAAAATCCCTCCTGATGAAAGCAGCCAGGAGTTCATCTATTATTTAAACATTTTCTCCATCAGAATGCATCTCCTGTTTCTATATTAAACTCCACTAGGTAAGCATAAACTCCAGCACTGTAAGGTCAAGTACACTCTACATCTCTACTGTCACCATTTCTATTTTTTAGGATCCTCAAACTAATGTCTTAATGTTATCTTTTAATCTCCTCATGCCAAGGAGCTACTTCACAGCACTGCATTAAATACAATCATGCTACATCTGTCCTCTCACCAATGTTTTGAATGTGCGTAAAAGTTTCTAATAGTATTCCTTTCTGCATCTCATAAAAATGCCACGTATATCAAATGAATTGGCAGTTTGCGTCAGCAGGATTGTGCAGCCAAAAAAGGGTGAGCTTGTGTTTCACTACGCACAGGGCAATACAGAATATAATAAGTAATTAATTTTTAATCCATTGTACTTGCAGTGGAGGGCTGCATTTTCAGTTAGCTCACAAGGTGTTCTAAAAAGTGATTTGAATAAAATAGTGAAATAATAATGACATTAACCTATGTTTAATTTTTTACCATTCAGAGTTTGGCAAAGTGCAAGAACTGAAAAACCCTTTGGCATTTTATTTTATATCATCATATTCCTTTCAATTTAAGAATAATTGTGAACTGTTGTTTTAAATATTGCACTACATTCTTGACATTAATACTTGAGAACACCCAGAGACAGAGCAGCTTTGCCACTTGGCTTTGCTTCTCTGTGCATGTGTGCAATCAGAGGGGTTTCCTGATGAATAAGGGGGTTTGTATCACGTTTTTGGAAACCTATGAAATGTAATACTGCAGCAAACTTACCTTAGTCACTTTTGCACAATGTACTGTAGGTGGTCTAATAACCACAGGTGAATATATACAAAAAAGTCTAATAAAAACAAGTGTGATGTAAAGTCTTAAAATCTGTTTTGACAAGCACAAATTAATGTTGGGATCATGATGAATACAGTATACAATACAACATTGTGATTAGAGCTGCAACAATTAATCAGTCACTCAATTTGTTGTCAGCTATTGAATTAATCGCCAACTATTTAATGTGAATATTTTCTGGTTTCTTTACTCCTCTGTGACAGTAAAATGAACATCTTTGGGTTGCGGACAAAACAAGACATTTGAGGATATGTTCTTGGGCTTTTGGGAAACATTTACTGACATTTTCACCGTATTACTGACCTAACAAATAATAATTTAATCAAGAAAGTAATTGATCGATTAATCAATGATGAGAAAAAATCACTGGTTGCAGCCCTGATTGTGACAAAGTGTGTAATAATGTGATTTGACTGGTTGTGAAGCTTAAAGATAACTACTGTGCTGGCAATCATTGTCATTGAGCCTGAAAACATCACACAGTGAATCCTGGGAGCCACATTTGAGACACATCTGTTTGTGTTCTCTCTCTGGATCTTTTGTCTGTCCGTCTGTCTATGCCAGTATGTCACTCTCGCTACCTGAATTGTTGTACTGTGTGTAGGTTTATTGCAGGGTCTGCACAGATGATGTATCTGTCAAGGGTTGTGCTGTATAACCAGTAACTCACCCCAATATAGGTCATTTCATATCCTGATAACGATACATATCAAGGTATACATGTGACTCTCTATACTATTTGACATGATTCTTGCATAGGTGGTAAAAGAGGTTTTGTATTATTTTAGTTCTCATGTCCTGGTCTGGTCAGGTATTTTCAAACCCAAACCACATCCATGTGACGGTAGAGCTCGTTTTGTCCTTCTCCTGTTTAGAACTATCCCATTTTGTGTCAAGTTCCCTCTCGTCCATATTTGTTTGTGTTGCCTCCATGCAAATTCCCTGCCTGTGTCAAGAATAAAAAGCCTCCTCCAATAGTGAAAAAAATTGCAGTAAAGAGTGTGATCTTATAACACAATAGAATATGAAATGATAGATAATTTTCCATTGTCACACAGTATATATCATCATATCGAAAGGCCCTAGACTTGCCAGAACCCAGCAGTCGCAACCGCTCAGTATGCTGAGTTGTTGGCAGCAATGATGTTTGAATCCATGATGTCAGGATTGCTTCCGTTTTTTTCAAAATATATCCACTGACCCGGCTCAGTCCATCATTACCTGTCTGGTAAATGCAGTAAGAAACTGTGTGTGTGTGTGTGTGTGTGTGTGTGTGTATGTGTCTGTCTGTCTGTCTGTCTGTCTGTCAGTGAGAGAGAGAGAGTGTACAGATGCAATCCGCACTTACTCAGTGATTGAGCCATACTATGTGAGTACATAGATAATATGTCTATGAAGGTCACACATGTGGGCATTTGAAAATTGTGTGTGTGTGTGTGTGTGTGTGTGTGTGTGTGTGTGTGTGTGTGTGTGTGTGTGTCCACAACAGGAGAGAGAGAGAAAAAAAAATTGGTGTGACAGGATGGGGAGGAGGGTGTCTCCCTGGGTGACACAGTCCCACCGAGACCCAATCTGTTCACTTCAGGGAGAGTGAGAGATTGTGGAGGAAGGGGGAGACACCACTATCGAAATTACAAAAGAACTGCAAAAATTTCATTTTGGAAATTAAGCTATTGCCCATATTTCCAAACACCTGATCAACACATAGAGCGTGAATAAGAATGCGGTTAAATCATCAGGACTAGAGTAAGAGCTCTGACATGAGGAACATGTTTCACACACGGCACAACGCAGGATCAATTCAGTGCATGAATGTGGACAAATGATGACCAGGGCGACTCACGTTATATAATATTTTCACTGTCAACCGCCCTCGCTGTCTCTCTTCCTCTCTATCATCCTCTTATGAGAGGATTACACAGGACGCTCTGTGAATTGGTGAATTTAATATACATGGCAAGAAAGGTCCCAGGTCAGCAGGCAGCACATGAGAGTCACAGTGTTGTTCTGTCATAGCTGATTTATTGTTGCAAAATCTCTTATTAGGAAAAATTGTAGATATTTTCTCACTAATTTAAAGCAAATGTAAAAAAAAAAAAAAAAAAATACAAAAAATTTATTGACTAAAAAGATCGTCATTCCTCTCACCTGCAAATGATGAATGATACGGTGAAATGGAGATATTTTCGGAGACAGTTATCGTACCTCATACCACTGCATCCCTATTTAGCACAGGGGTCAGAGGCTTCAGCAAGCGCTTCAGTGATTTCTTGACTATTCAAATGTTGAAGTAGTCGATCAAGACAATTCATCAGCAACTACGTTGAAAATCAAACTGTTTTAATCATGTTTAAAGCAAAAATGCCAAAACATCTCTGTTACAGATTATCAAATGTGAGCTATATAAATACATTATCTTGAGTATACCTGTCACTGATTATTGTTTAATCATAAAGAAAAGAGTAAACTTGTTGATTGGCTCTGTCAGATTGGCATTGTACATTCCGTGTCAGCTTTTAGGTTTTGGGTTGAACTTTGCTTCCTGTGCTCAGGTGAAACGCCTATATGAGCTCAGTTTGAGGTGTAAATGGCTCGTGAGTGTCCGCTGAGCCTGTTACTATTGTAATTATATTTCAGAGAGCCTGAGGTCACGGGACTCCTGCCTGCTCATTGCTCTCTCGCTCATTAATTGTGCCAGCTGAGACCAATCAGGTCCTCACTATGCTAACAAGAGAAGCTATATCAGCTGAGTGGCTGTGAGCCTCACACAAAAGCAAGATCTTTTCTCTTTTTTGCCTAATTTCTCTCAAAGAACTAGGAATTTTTACAAACCAGAACAGAAGTACCAGTGAGTCCTTTTATTATGACATGAAAACATTAGAAGATGGAGATACCTGGTTAGTCAGCCATTTTCAGAGACTTACACACGCATTAGTGTGAGATTGCCCTTTAGTGGGAGGCATCTGTAATTAACGGTAATTTTTGCTGTGGGCTAGCCTCGTTAGCTGGTAGCGTATGTGTAGGTGTCAGGCTGCAATCTGTCGTGAGCTTTAATGAGGATCCTCCTGCACCCTTCACTAACTCTGAAGTAGGATACTGCGCTCCACTCAGGGGGCATGTCAGCACATTTGTTCAGTACAGAGAGGACAGCAGTGTGAGCATGGACGACTGACTTGACAGAAAAATTGTACACACCTTCCCTCCTTTTTGTCACGTCTGCTTTTTGAGCAACTTATTGCTTTGATTTACAGAACTGGTAACGGTTTCATCTCTCTCTTTCTAGTGTTATGTACAGTTTCGCACGTGTCCACGAGCCAGTGCACCTACTATCAAATAAAAGTCACATGCTTGCATATGCTGTAGCTGAAACAACACTGACTTTATATATTTTTAGTCCCTGTAAATCTCCCATTTATACAAAAGTACCAAGGCACTTATATGTTGTCTCCCCAATTGGACTCTCATGGATGTGTGCACTTCTTTAAACTTCTTGTATGTACATTTTCCATCAAATTTTATAACATAGTTTCAGTGTAAAGGGTCACATTTGATGCACAGTTTTTCTATGATGTTGAGTCAACGTGTATGAATATCTAGGTGTGTGACTTATTACAGGAGACAGAACAGACCCTTATCAGAGTGACATTTTGACTTGTCAAAGCAGGAAAATCCCCGGTGGAGTTTCTATAATTAATTATGGCTACATTACATTTAGTTGAACTGCTTTCAGAGCTCTGGTACTGTGCACAACTTACTGGGACTCTTAATAGAAATAGAATGGAGCCATCCTTAACGTTATTGGTCATACCTGTGCTATTCCTGCTTTGAAAAGTCAAAATGTCTGCAGTGAAAAAGGTCTATAACCAATTTGAAATGCACTACTTTTACATAATAATTGAGTGATTAAAACTTGAAAAATACTATGTTCATGCAAAGATATCCCTTAACTTTAACATGTAATTTAATATGTAAAATATGGTGTATATATATGTATATATATGATGAATACTATTCATCATATACTATATAATACCTACTTAGAAAGCTAAGATGTGTTTGTATCAGCTGGGGCAAAAAACTCAGCTGAACATTTAATAAATCATTAAATGTTTGCCTTAAAACATAAAATGACTGCACGCTAAGTAAAAGCAGCCTCATTTACAAAAGGACTAAAACAAACTGAATCATAGGGCAGCATGAACTCAACGACAGTGTGTGTCGTGATATAGGGAGCGCATGCTAAACCACGCCCAGCGTTAGTCTGTCCTTCCATATTCATTTCCGGAAGTAAATCATTTTTGTAATCCTAATCTGAATGTTGTGACAGATTAAGAGAGAGGGAGAGAGAGAGAAAGAGAGAGAGAGAGAGAGAAAAAGAGAGACGGGGGGAGACAGCCTCTCTAATCTCTCACAATGTTGCTTAGCAAAGTATTACTCTCCTCTTGTCCATTGTGTTTTACTTGAAGAGTAGAATATATATCATGATGCATCCAAGTTTAATTGACGCATCATTAATCTGGCATATGTTTTATCTTTGTTTATTGACTGATTGCATGGATATGGATATAAAAAAGATTATGCAGATTCTGCTGTGTGGAAATGGGGGAGGGAGTGAAATCCACATGCATAGCTAAGAGATGAAACAACTGGATGGATGAGACTGTAGCTCTATGCAGAGATGCACAGAGAAAGGCGAACAGATAGATAGATAGTGACAGATTATGGTGTAAAAGCTGGACTGAATTATTTATCCACCCAAAAACACATCAATAATTAACCAGTGTCAGAGTCTGACTTGTCTTTTGGCGTGCGTGAATAAGTGATCTTGGAGGTTCAGTGTGCTGCAAAAGAGAGATGAAATGTCTTGAATGGTTGCTTGGAAAAACAGTTGTGTTAAATGCAGTAAACACTAGTTTCTTTTTCAACATATTAAAGCTCAAATTTGAAACAACTTTTGAAAAATGCAACAATCCTTTCATCACATGGAACAAATCCTTGTGATGATTGTGCCTGTTTCTGAGCATAATTCTCCAGCTCACTGACTAACTGGATCAGCCCAATGGAAAGCGGATGGCTGACACACGACTGTGCTTCACTATGAACTCCAACCTACCCCAAAACACATACACACAGGATAAAACATACATACACTAGATATTGTGGCAGTGTGGGCAATTTCATAGGAGAAAAATGCTGTATGCGTGTGTGAGTGTTAAATAGTGGGGGGTGTTGTTGAGAGTATGGAGGTTATAATACACAGATGGCCGCTCTCCTGACTTCTCTGTTTGACTCCTATGGAAAAAAGTGGCACTCGCCATTCGACAAAATGGTCTCACACAAACAGCCTAAAATAACAACAATTTGTGCTCTCTTTAAAGAAAAACTGATGATAACTAAAATAGTTGCTTGGTTGACATTTGGTTGTTATTCAGTTAAAGGACATATGGACATATATGCATACAAAAAATATAAAAAGGAATGCCTTTCTTTGCTTAAATGATCTCTGTTTTTGTCTATTTGTGCACCCACAAACCCCATTTGAAGTACCTTGAAGTTTAAACACACAAGCCTGTCCATCCAGTCATATGATTAGATTAGATGTCTGTCTCCTGAGAGAGTGGACATCTTAAACAGCACCAGTATGGCAGCAGGTCCCAGGCGTCCTAAAGAAGCGGTCACTGGGGGAATGTGCTGTCGTAGCTAACTCTGCTCCTCGGCTAGAGGCAGCTGCTTCCACACACTGGGACACGCTGAGTCAGACACGACCCCAACATGGCGCACATTGTCTGCATGGAAGTGTGCCTGTGTGTGTGTGTGTATGTGGGCGAGGGCGTGGGCGTTGGCATGGGAGTGCAGGCGTGTGTGTGTACGTGCATGTGTGTGTCAAATTCTGCAGTAAAAAGACATGCAACATGCACAAACAGCTTATAAATACTCCTTGCTACAGCCTGAATATAATGTTTGCAGTTCAGCGTGTTTCCTGCATTTCAAGCTTGTATGTACAACTAAATTTATAGTAGCTCACCTGAACAGAAAATGTTCCCGTACTCCCAGAAAATTCGAGCCACCATCTCCATGTTACATTAGTTTTTTGTCCCTCAAGAAGTCGTCACCTGACTGGCACCTCTTTTTTTTCCCCATCTTTTTCATGGCAAAGACTTTTTTGTGTCCCAGTCGTTTTTTTTTTCAAGAGAAATGCCAATCCAAGTTTTGGTACTTGGTGCAATATGTAAGATATTGCCCAAATTTTTCTCCAAAACATTCAAATGTGAAGAAGGTGTTGACATTATGTCAAAGATATCAATGTATTGAGCTGTAGAGATGACTACTAGATGACTAAGTTAGCATGCTAAGCAGCTAGCTCTGGCCACATCCTGTCTTGTTATACCACTTTGTATTAGCAAGAGGCAATAGTCCAACAGTACAGTTTCAAAACTCAACAGAAACATATTAACACACCAAAACAGTCTTGGTTTATCTTTCCACAATCAACTCTGTTTTGTTCTAAATAAATCCTAATTTTACTGAGTACAATATGAAATCATTCCGGCATTACACACAGTTTCCATGCACCTGCTTCTGATGCCCAACTTTCTCTCGCTTTCCATCTGCCGTGTCTTCACATCCCTGAAGTCATTGTCCGATCGGAGTCGCTATAAATCACCTCTATACTGTATCCCCCTCTCATCAAACTGAACTCCATCGGTCTCAGAGGCTGTGTTCAGTCTCAGTTTGGTGTCCAGCTGTGTGCACTGGGAGCCCAGATGAGCTAAGCCCTTTGTTTGCAGTAATTGCCCCCATGACCTGAGGTTGCAGTCCCAGCAAACCCCAGTCAATAGATACGGCCACTAGCTCTACAGCTAGATAGATAGAATTAGATAGAATTACTTTAATGATCCCAGCTAACAGAGCTTACTTCTGTAGCTAGTAGCTACAGCCAGAACTAACTACAGCAAGGAGTATTTTGAGCAGCAGTTAGCATTAACACCTATAATTTTGGAACTACCGTACCGTGGTCATAGCCAAAAAATTATACCTTTAAATGAGCAGGTATTGCAACCAAACCATTTGCATGTATCAAGATGATAACAACTAGAATTGTGTCCCTCTTGCGCATAATCCAAATCAGGCAGTGTAAAGAATCAATATTTTAAAGAGGCATGATAACTTCACTGTTACATGGTGTTTGCAGAGGCTGGCTCGTAGTTCTCCCCTTCTGCACAGTCTTTCAGTCTTTCCATCTGCTCTCAGGCTGATCGAGAAGCGGCAGCCCAATGGAGAAACCATTGAGTTATCGGCAGAGGGTCGTCCTGAGCTGGTGGAGGAGAAGGAGATGCCGGTGGTTGACTGCACCTGCTTCGGCTTGCCGAGGCGGTACATCATCGCTATCCTGTCTGGCCTGGGATTCTGTATTTCTTTTGGCATCCGGTGCAACCTGGGTGTTGCCATAGTAAGCATGGTCAATGACCACACTGTCTACAAAGGCAACAAGGAAGTACTTGTGGTAAGTGGCAAAACCAAAATCAGCGCCTGTCTGTCTTTGTTACAGATGTTTGCATCTGTAGATAAACCTCACACATTTGTTTGTGTTTCTCAATGATCTGCTTTATCTCTGCTCAGGAGTTGAATGAAGCCCAGATTTTTCTAAAAGAAAGAAACAAATGACAGTTAAACACTGATCTCAGGCCACGTGTACTTATGTTAACATGAGTGATAAAATGTTAGCATATGCAGTACATTTGGGAATTGAAAAAACTTTTTCTTAATCGATTACTATACCAAAATGTTACCAAATACATGTTGCAAGCTAAGAGTGCAGCAAAACAAAATGAGTTGGGGTCGACTACCTTTAACAATCTGAACAGAAGTTCCGATCAAAGATACAATCTTTGTTTTGAAGCGAGGGATTTTTTCATTTAAGTTTAACTGATATATCTTCTTTTTTCCAGGCTGCACAGTTCACCTGGGACCCTGAGACAGTGGGGATGATCCACGGCTCCTTCTTCTGGGGCTACATCGTCACACAGATCCCAGGAGGCTTTATATGTCAAAAATTTGCAGCCAACAGGTGAATATCTTCACATTTACTACAACTTCTCCAGTGCCTACATAGTTGTAATCTGGTCTACTTTTAATTGGTTGATTGATTGAACAATTTGGTAATTGTGCTGGGTTTGATAAAAGTAGACTAGGCATTTGTTTCTTCTTCTTTGCAATTAAATATTCAATCTGAGGCTGCTTGTTTGTCTTTTTTGTTTTTAAGAGTGTTTGGCTTTGCCATAGTGGCCACATCCACCCTCAACATGCTGATTCCGTCTGCTGCTCGCTGCCATTACAGCTGCGTCATACTTGTCAGAATATGCCAAGGCCTTGTTGAGGTAAAGCATGCGTCCGTGTACACAGACTTTGTAAGACTTTTCCTACTTGTTTGAGAATGTTTCCCTGAATGTTCCCCTTGTGTCCTTCAGGGTGTATCATACCCAGCCTGCCACGGGATCTGGGCAAAGTGGGCGCCACCTCTTGAGAGAAGTCGATTAGCCACAACAGCCTTTTGTGGTAAGGTTTCACACCTCACTGAAATTTCTTATCAGCAGAAATCTTGTGAAACAAGTTTTGTAGGTCGTGCCGATGGAGCCGCCTGAGGGTTCTGGACGTACTGCACGTGTGGATTTCCATCACCACCAAATATATATCAGACATTTTGAGAAATTCTTATTTGATTCTAAGGAAAAATGTGTCTGTTGCCTCCTAAGGATCCTATGCAGGAGCAGTGGTGGCCATGCCTTTAGCTGGGATACTGGTGCAATACTCTGGGTGGCCTTCAATATTCTACGTCTATGGTTAGTATCCTTGTATTCAAATATGTGTTTGCTTACTGCAGAGTTTTCTCAGCCGAGTCACATATACTAAAGGTCCAGTGTCTAGGATTAAGGGACAGAAATGGAATATACTATCCATAATTATGTTTTCATTAGTATATAATCTTCTTAGACTGTTTGTAACCTTAGAATCTTTAATAACTGCAGAGTCAGCGGGTCCACCATGTTGCAGCACTATGTTTTTACTGAAGCCCAGAACAGACACACCTATGCTTGGCTCTGGAGAGGGCCTTTTGTGTTTTGTTTTGGGTTTTTTTGTAAGGCAAGTTTAGGGCTGTTCAGTTGGTTGAAATTTGCAACCTTGCTGCTCGGTGCCACTAAATCCTACACACTGGACCTTTAATTCTTACATTAGCACTCCTCAGTTTAAATGCAAAAAAAAAATATCCAGATCTATTAATTAGTGTGTTTCTGTTACTCACAATCAAGAGTGAATGGCAGAGATTTGGTGTGAATCTCAAGAACGTATGTATGTATGCATCAGGTGCTCAGGTGTAGATTCTGTATTGCTAATCTTTTCTTGTGTCACCAGTAGCTACTTCTCCTTCTCTCTCTTCCTCTCTCACTACTGTACACTTGGTTTCTTTCTAGTACTCTTTCTCTACTGTACTCATGTCTGTGTGTTTTGTTTTCTTCCTCTTCCTCTCCCAGGCAGCTTTGGGATATTCTGGTATTTGTTCTGGATTCTGGTGTCGTATGAGAGTCCCGCAGCCCATCCCACCATCACACCAGAGGAGAGGAAGTACATTGAAGATGCAATTGGAGAATCTGCATCATTTCTGAATCCTCTCCATGTATGGTTCTGTATGACATCAATATTTAGCCTAGACAGAAACTCAGCTACTGTGGATGTACTGGATTGTAGTAATATCTCATTCCTTTTGGTGTGCAGAAATTTAAAACCCCATGGAGACACTTTTTCACCTCCATGCCAGTCTATGCCATCATTGTGGCCAACTTCTGCAGGAGCTGGACCTTCTACCTGCTACTCATCAGCCAGCCGGCCTACTTTGAAGAAGTCTTTGGCTTTGAGATCAGCAAGGTGAAATTAGATTATCTATATATCTACACAGACACAAGTTAGACATAGAGTTTTTTTTAGAAATTGCCATGTAGTCTTACAATTGGCATATGCCCGCAGCTACATTCATCTGCTGTATCCAACTGCGCCCCTTCCTGAGGATCTGGAGTTAAAGGAAAATTCTGGTATTTTTCTTCCTGGTGCTGACTATGGGTCAAAACAACTATGCACTAATCACTTAATTTTAAACTGCTTCATGCAAAATTTGACTTTATTTTGAGAGCTTTAACAGGCTTGCAAATCGCTACAGCAGAGTTGAAAAATGTTTTGTTATTTTTACTATCAACAGAGTTCCAGACTAGTCTCTTCAAAGCACCTGAAAGTGACATTTAGGTTTGGGAAACTAGTGTAACCTTATCATGTACTCGATTATATTGTAGAATTATTTTTTTGTGCACATGGAATTATCAATTTTAACACCTTTGATTAAAAACCAAGACTTATAATCAGAGACTTAGGGGTTACATGATGAAACCCCACAGCTCTACAAACTGTTTCTCATCTTCTTTCTTTGATATTATTGATATAATGTCCTCATTCAGATCACACTATCTCAGTTCAGTTTAAAGGAGCACTAGTCAACGTGAACATTTAATTATATACAGATCGATGTGCTAGTATCAAAAAAAAGTAACTTGGTCGTCAGGGCAAATTTGTACTTCAGTAAGTGATTTACAATCTTTTTCCAACCCCCATTGTCTCTAATACTAATGAAAACACTGTTCTCGTGTCACTCAATCACATATACATTCCCTCTCCTCTTTCCTCTTTCAGGTGGGCATGGTGTCAGCTTTGCCCCATCTGGTGATGACAATCATCGTGCCCATCGGAGGCCAGTTGGCAGACTACCTGAGAACACACAACCTGATGTCCACCACCAACGTCAGGAAGCTCATGAACTGTGGAGGTGAGTGTGTCAAACAGTAAAGGGTGACATTTTGAGGAAGGTGAGGATGGATAAACAAAAGAGAGGGAAAAAAAGCTCAATACAGTTCATACTGAATAACGCACTAAAACCACCTGAGTGTGCAAAAGAATTTCCCACATTTATGACAGAAAATTTATGAAAAAATAACACCTACTACTTGAGTAGATAGATAGACCTTGAATGTTTTGAGATGCTACCGAAATAAATAGTGCATTCACTGTAAAAGACAAACTATTGATCAAACTTAATAAAATATAAATTCACTTTGGGTTTGAGAGAAAATCTCCAAGGTGCTGTTTCATTAACCAAGAGTCCACCACAAAAGATGAAAGAAACATCTTCAGCTCTGAAAGTAAACTCGTCATCTGTCTGGACAGAGTGAGGCTCAAACGCACAAATCAATTAAGCCAAACTGTCTTCATCTTGTCATCAGGTAGAAATTAGGTTAGCATTTCACCGCAAACTACAACAATGCGACAATCTTCAGACACTTTTTTAGCGATGAGAGGAATGCAAGTGTGAATTGTATAGATGTGTTTGTCTATGATTGCCATAATTCTCCTGAAATTGTCTGACACTTTTTGCCCAGCAACTCTGATTCAGAGTGTTTGAAATGCAGCAGCTGCTAGGATTTGAATCCTATTAATATTTTAGCACAGCTTACATGTTATATCATTGTTTCTCCTGCCTGTGCATAAACATATGAACCAATGCACTGTAACAAAATTATTAAAAGATGACCATTGCTTGTTGAGACAGCATTCCTAGCTTTGAATAGTGATGGTGTTTGATGTGTTTTTTTGTGTGGACATGTTTCAGGTTTTGGGATGGAGGCCACTCTCCTGCTGGTGGTGGGGTACTCTCACTCAAAAGGTGTTGCTATTTCCTTTTTGGTCCTTGCTGTGGGTTTCAGTGGATTTGCTATCTCAGGTAAGAGATGTTATAAAAATGTTTGCTTTGATCAGATCTCCTGTTTCAACAGGAACTCCAATATCTGTCTCTTTAGCCAGAAGGTAGTACAACATGGGAAAGCCCCCTGTCAGTCAGTGCACCCAGCCATGAAATAGTCCAGGAAACAACCACCATAATAGACCAAACGATTAGTTTCACACTTTGCCAGGGTAGCTCTTTGTTTCCAGCTAAGCTAAGCTAACCAGCTGTTGGTTTTAGCAACATACTCTGCTATAAAAAGTATGCACCCCTTTGGATGTTTTCCCTTGTATTGCTTTTATTAATGGAATCATGGTCAATGTACAAAATAAATACAAAACAAAAAAACTTTTAATGTCAAAGTGAAAACAGATTTCTACAAAGTAATGTCAATTGATTAAAAATATATAATGTAAAATAAGTGATTTCAAGTATTCACCTCCTTTAAAGTGACTGGCCTAATTCAACAGTGGCCCAGCCAATTGGTGCTAGGAGTTTCATAGTTAGTGAAATGGAGATCACCCGAGTGCAGTGAATGTGTCTCAAGTGATTGTACTATAAAGAAATGTGTTCAGTTAAACCCATCATTAAGAAATGGAAGGAATATTGCACATTCGTAATTCTGCCTATAGCAGGCCGTCCTCACAAACTGAGTGACTGTGCAAGAAGGAGACTGGTGAGGGAGGCCACCTAGACACTTTTGACTACTACGAGGTAGTTAAAAGCTTCAGCACCATGGGGCATAGTGGTGGCAGCATCATGCTGTGGGGATGCTTCTCAGAAGCCTGGAAGGGTTGTAAAGGTAGATGGTAAAATGAATGCAGCAAAATAAAGGGAAATTCTGGAGGACAACCTGATTCATTGATTCCTAATCCCAATTAAGATTTATTTTCCAGTAAGGCAATGACCCAAAGCATACAGCAAAAGCACATAATTTGATTAAAGACAACAAGGTGAATGTTCTGGAGTGGCCGAGTCAAAGCCCAGATCTCAGTCCTATAGAGAATTTGTGGCTGGACTTGAAATGGGCTGTTCATGGTCACTGTGCAGCCTGACAGAGCTTGAGCAGTTCTGCAAAGAAGAATGGAGTAAAATTACAGTGTCCAGATGTAGAAGCCTGACTGAGACCTAACCACACAGACTCAATATTGTGATTGAGGCCAAAGTTGTATCTACTCAATGCTGACTTGAAGGGAGTGAATACTTATTTAATCACTTATTTTACATGATATATTTTTTATTATTTGACCTTACAAAAAGCTTAATACAGGACCTTTTACTCTGGTGAGGGATGACTTGGCCTCATGATGATCAAAATTGCAACAGTAAATCAATTCCCCAACTGAATTCCCTTACCTCTCTTGTTTTGTGAAATCTTAGGGTTCAATGTCAACCACTTGGATATCGCTCCTCGATATGCCAGCATACTCATGGGAATCTCAAACGGGGTGGGAACATTATCTGGAATGGTGTGTCCTCTCATAGTGGGAGCCATGACCAAACACAAGGTAAAAAACATTTACTTGTTTTGACTTTATAATTCTGTGCATAAAGTTTCAAAGTGTAAATACTTAATGGGAAAGGAGAACATTCTCTTGATGTTTCATACCTTTTTACATAATTTCAGACACGTGAGGAGTGGCAGGGAGTCTTCCTAATAGCTTCCCTCGTCCACTATGGAGGAGTGATTTTTTATGGTATGAAGTCACTTTTATATAAAGTGTTTTGATAAGCATGTGCAGAGGACCCCAGTCTAAACTTTGATCTTTGATTTTTTCTTACAAGGACTCTTCGCATCAGGAGAAAAGCAGCCATGGGCGGACATAGAGGACACCAGCGAGGAGAAGTGCGGTATCATCGATGAGGATGAACTGGCCAATGAGACAGAGGAGATGTACCGCGGAGGCGGGCAGTATGGGGCCATGAGCCAGCCGGTTGTTGGTTCCAACGGAGGAGGGGCCGGTGGAGGAGGAGCCGGGGCTGGATGGGTGTCGGACTGGGATAAGTCTGAGGAGTATGTGCAGCCACCTGGATACAACTCATACATGTATGGGGGAGAAGAGGAGAGGGAGCTGACATAGAAGATTGAAGTCACACAAGTTTTTCAAAAACAACATAAAGAAAAGGAGGAAGATTGTTTTGGGGAAAGGGATTGTAAGAAAGTCACTGCTATACTGACTGGACCTGCTGTGCGCTTTTGTGCAATATTTACAGTTGCACATTTCAAAAGTATGGATCTGATCCATTCCATTGTCACACCTGTGTATGTGAGTTTGTGTTTGTGTGTGTACATGTGTGCGTGTGTGTAGGTATGTGCATGCTGGCGTTAGAGCGGTTCATGTACACAAACACATACAGTATTCATCTGCAAAAACTGAGCTCATCTCCCAGACTTCCTTCCTGGTCCTGAGCTCATTGTGATTGGTCAGGAGTTCTGTTTCCATCACTGAGGAGATTTTGTGCGAGTGTGTGTGTGTGTGTGTGTGTGTGTGTGTGTGTGTGTGTGTGTGTGTGTGTGTGTGTGTGTGTGTGTGCGTGTGCGCGTACGTGTGTGACTTTTTGCCTGTACAGCAACTCTCTCAAGCCACTGGCATTGTGTTGTCTTTAAAGTTTTATGTGTAATCCACACATTTACTTATTTGCTGGGAAGGCACCTTTAGGTCCTCAGTTTTGAAACATGAACCTTTAAAGCTTACAACACTGTCCAAATATCTAAATACAACATGTGATGTCCCAACTGTACATTGCTCACACTTGTTTGTCTAGAGTATATCACACACAAGGCTCTCGGACGTAATAGAAATCATATCAGTTCAGCAATAAAATAATGCTCGCACTAAACGCAGCCATGTCCAGCCATTGGTGATGCATCCAGTTGTTTTCCTCTGCCACTGAAACATTACGTTTCTGAAGCATGCATAGTTCTAGTATGCTTGCATATGGTAGATAACATGGGTTCATTTATTAGTCATGTTTTAAAATACTTTCAAACTATTCAGTCAAAGAGGAAAAAGGTGCTTACATGTTGTATCAGTCTGTGTTTATGTGTGTGTAAAGCTGTTAAAGCCTGTGTTACAACAGGCTCCCCTTTATGTGTGTGTGTATTTGTGTGTTTGAATGTGCAAAGGTGTGTGTATGAACTTGTGCACAAAGCTGCATGTGTCGTCTAGCTGAATCTCACCTGGGTCTGACCTAACTAGGTCACGTCCATGGGTCATGGGTCACATGAGTAATCGTGTAGCATTTGTGACTTTCCACTTGGTGTGTGCGCCCCCCATTAGAGAGGTGGCCCAGAATGACAAGTAGAGTGTAATAGTTGCTTAACCAGCGAGCAACAACAGTTAGGCTATAATATTCCCAGGCATCACAGCACGTGCTGCCTCTGCTTCTGCCTTTTTCTGTGTCTCTGTGGCTGCCTCACCCTCTGTCCTCCTCCCTGTATTTAACAGGATGTTCACTGACTTCTCCTCTCTGTCCAGGCTGTCTTTAGTACCTACATGTCAGTCATGTTTGAATTGGTGGGTCAGAGCTTTTCAGATTGCCTATGTGTGTGTGTTTGTGTGACAGTGAGTGTGTCGCTGTGTTGGGTGCAGGTGCTAAAACATTGTGTGGTGAGCATGTTTTAATGAACACAGCAGTGCAGTACCCCGCCATCCCTCTCTTCCTTTTACAAACAAACACACAGGATGATAATTCAATGCTTCAACTACTTCATGGAAGTAAGGTGGGATCTGCAAAAGTCTATTATCATGCATTAATAGAGGGTGCGGTGAGAATTTATAACAATCATGGCCAATCACGTCAGCTCCCCTAATGCCCTTTAAAATGAGCACCCTCTCCATCTTGCCGCATTGACAGCTGGGTAATGGAGTGGAGGGTCCATAGGGGCTTCTCCTGAGAGAGCACTAGCACTCTCATACAGGAGAGGAGCTGTCATATTGTACAAGCTGCACAGTTTAGCTCGTTGCGCCTGTACGTACAATAAATAAAGCCAACATACTCAGACATGAATCGACATGTGCATGCAAGCACACACACAGACACCCGCACACAAACGCGATTTTGTGCGTGTACTCACAGGTCAAGTCAACACAGTAATGTTTTGAAATTTAAAAAGAACATTTGCAGAAAGCTCCTCTCCAGATCTATAATCTATTTTAATTTACAGATGGTTTGTGATTTGAGCTCACTTTTGTGGAAGAAAAATACACTGCTGGAATGTCAAAAAATGTTATTAATTGAAATGAGGATCTAATCGTTAAATGTGTCAGTACGTCAATAAATGATTTTTCAAATGTGATTTAGGCATATTACAATTTTCTTTTGAGTGAAATGTATATAAGACACGAATGATTATTCCTGTGAACGATTTCATTTTTAATTGTTGTGTCGGTGTATTTTTAATCAAGTTTCTCTTTGTCTCAGTTTATGGCTGTTCCAATGTTGTCCTCCTCCCTCTTGATGAAATGTATGGTGGGAATCAGTGTAAAAAAAAATTAAAAAGGAAATGATCATATTTAAAAATGCAAAATATAGAAAAATATTCCATGTATAAAAGATGTATATGTGAGATTTCCATGTGTATAATAAAATTTAAGCAATTTAAGATGGTGTCACTATTTCAGCATAATCATGTCATCGGCATTTATCACCTACAGCATCATGACGCAGTAAATTGGTGTTGTTGGGTTGTTGGGGTTTTTTTTTTTTACCTCATTACAGCGCAATGTCAGTGCTCTGTCTTTCTCTCAGGACAGATGGATGCAGGATTATCTCCGTGATTTTAGGCAAAGATTAGATAGGAGAGCAGATGCACTCAGTAGGAGAGTGAGGGAGAAACATGGACGTCACAGACAAGGGAAGTGTGGTTGACGGGGCAGAGGGTGGGGCATGTGAGTGTCCAGTGCAGTGCACCTGAAACTAAACATTTAAGAAGCACTTTAAATCAATATTCAATAATTCTTTAAAACATAATTAGTGACACTGTTTCGCCAATTATGATTTTTTTTTTTTTTTTTTGCGTCTAATTTGAGTGATGTGAATAATATAACACAGCTGCCCAAGGGGGTCTTAAATGAAGTCCTTTCTAGATTGTTATGATCCACTTATCATATTCATTTTATAATAAATTCGTTTCTGCCTTCTTCAGTTTTGTCAAAATTTTATTTTGAAACAATTCACTCTCAGGTCTTCACGCGATCATATCTGCACTGGCGCTTCTTTGACGAATATAATGTAGTGTTGCAGCTCCTCATTGTGACCACTAGAGAGCAGTAAACACTCACGATTCTACATACTCGTTAGCCCTAAACTGCCCTGACCCTGGTATGAACATCTGTAGAGGTAAACTGGTCCTTAAATTGTTATTAAAACTGCGTTTGAGATTGATTATAACTGTTTCAAATAATGCAGTTACCGCTATGACTAATATTAGCTTTGTTATTTGCAATATTAACACTAATACAAATGAACTGTATCTCTAGAAAGATAAATGGGTCACACCAAAAACTGTTATTATAACAGCTCCAAAATAATACAATCATTACCTATATTAAATGAAAATATCTTGTTTATTTTGTATTACCTTATAGTTGACTGTATTCTTATTTATAACGACTATACTGATTAAATGTATTATACTACATAAGTCACAAATTAAATACTTGATTGTAGTTTCGTGCTGTGACCACTGGGCGGCAGTGAACACGCATGAAATGTATGGTCTCATGTAAACTCCACGTTGCGTCAAGGCAGAAACCACAAATATCGCAGTAGTACTTCCGGTGAACACTTGAAAAATAAAATATTGCGAAGACACCGGCCGAAACTTTCGAAAAGATCATATTTACTGCAGAATTATTTATCGGAATTTCACTAATTTAGCACTTGAATGTGTGTGAATAACCGTCCTCTTATCGAGGAGATGTCTTACCATCTAAAGATATGCAGCTGGGAAGAGCCATGTGTGAAGTTTGCTTGAGAGGCCACGCCCAAATAGGGCTACTCCTGCATGTGATTGGAAGTTTGCGAATGATATGGGCGGTCTAAGAAGCTTCAACTTCACTGTGATTGGGCCGTTTCTATGTCAGTCTCCATGCTGCCAGGTCATTGGTTGTTTGACAAGGGGATTAACGTGAAAACGCTCTGCCTACAATGAACCTCAATGGAGACTAAAGAAGAGACTAAGGAGCTCGCCCAATTTTAGGCTTTTAATTTATTTATAACATGAAGTTACATTTTTACAAGTAGCTTCACGAGTCTAGAGTTAATATTTTGACAGTCAGAAAAACAACGTGCGGACATAACTCGAAGTTTGCCCATAAGTCTTTTGAATAAGGAAATCGTCTAAGGCTAGCGTTATGTAGCAAGCTAATCTCATTTAACGTTACCCATTCGTAAACTCATCTGTCATTTCACCGACCGTTATAAATCCTACACGTAGGTAAGTCCGTTTAATCGATTCCCACTTTTACCACCAGCACTCATTTATATCGATTCAGCAACTGTGAACAAGTGTTAACATAGAGACAACTAACGTCAGCAGATAGTAACCAATCTGGGTCAGTCAGTCTCTTCGCCATGTCAGTGCAGAGAGGAAGAGGGCATTATCAACTGGTTAGATTTGTTCGCTTTCACCTCTTACAACGGCTACCTGCTGGACTAATCCTTTCCAGGCATGACCGAGTACAAGCTTGTGGTGGTCGGGGCAGGAGGTGTGGGGAAGAGCGCTCTCACCATCCAGCTCATCCAGAACCACTTCGTTGATGAATACGATCCAACCATTGAGGTGAGACACTAACCATTAGACACACTGTCCTGTGCAGAGTTTAAGGTGTAAAGTGTAGTATAGCTGAGGAAACACAATCTAGTGTTTACCATGAAACTCCATACTCGCCTTCGTATGTTAAGGTAGTTTAAAACATCCACTGTAAAAGTTACATGTTAGTGAACATAAACCACAACACAGGATATTAAGTTACTCTTCCTTATGAAGAGTTGTAGAATAACAAGTGGTGGGAAAACACAGATCCTTTCATTGGTTTCACCTTTCTAGTATTTTTAATAATGCAATTTAACGATATGTGCAAGAGGATTTGTTCTTCCCTCAAATGTCTCATGTTTCAGTGTCTCATAAGTCTATGTAGGATTGGCACTTGTATGTGCATGACACAATGTATTTTCAAATAACTAACTTAGTATATGTGGAAATACAGAAAATCTAGTACTCTATTACAGGTAAAAGTCCTGCATTGACACTTCAGTTAAAAAATATAGGTGACAAATTGTACATGTTTAGAAGAATGTCCCCTGTCAAAGTCATATTGTTAGTGTGATTATGACTGACCCATAAACACAGAGGAAGCATGTTAATGTTGCAGCTGGTTGAGGCTGGTTGCAATGTGCTTTCAATGTAAAACCCTGCGTAGAAATACACTACAATGCAAACACCAGGCCATCTGTCGCACATCAGAGAGGCAAAAACACGTCGAAATCTTCCAGAACCTGCTAAAAGTTGCTGTGAACTTAACTGTGAAAATATTTACCGCCAACCGATAGAAATCAGCACTGCGGTGTATTCTCTGTTGCGTCTCACACTGTCGGCCAAGAATCACCCCAAGTATATTGTTAAGCTCTATATTCAGTTGGTGTTAATTGTGCGTCAGTTAATTCTATATTTCAAAGCAGATTTAAAAAAAAATAAAAAGCATGTTTCTGCAAGTTCAACACAAAAACATTCCATTCAACATGGTCTTGTTGCTACATGACGCAACAGTACAACCGTCGTGGGAACTGACATGATGCAATCCACTGGTAAAAAAAACAAAATGCTGCATTGACAAAATCATGCCAATGCTGTGTTCCAGGACTCGTACAGAAAACAGGTGGTGATTGATGGAGAGACCTGTCTGCTGGACATCCTGGACACTGCAGGTCAGGAGGAGTACAGCGCCATGAGGGACCAGTATATGAGAACAGGAGAGGGCTTCCTCTGTGTGTTTGCCATCAACAACACCAAGTCCTTTGAGGACGTTCATCTCTACAGGTACACGAGGCTTCATGACTTAGAAGTACACCGCCATAGACTGGTATCATTGAAACACAGCTGGAAAAAGGTAGTCTGTTTCAGTAATATGTGTTTGCCTTTACTCAGTCAGTAATCCAGCTAGTGTATACTGTAATGTGCAGGTTCAGACAGCCTAGCACTACAAAGGCTGCTTCCTGATTAGCAGGAACTGCCCATGTAATGATCTGTTACTCGTATCTTAAGATGTGGCTAGTTTGGCGAAGGGGTCCTCTGTGTCACTTCTGCTTTCTTCAGCACAGTTTTATGTATGTGGGTCAGTTAAAAAATGTGAAACCAGATTCTAGTTTACAAAGACCCAAATTAGTCATCTTTAAGGAACAATTACTAAGCAAGCAAGTTCATTAATACGACACCTGACTGACATAAGTCATAAAGCAGAGTCAAACACATACAGTCAAGTAAATTAATCTGACAAAGATAACACCAGATACAACGTATATGGTGAAATATATAAGTTAAAACATAAAATATCACATGCTAACTTAATGCCAGTCTGAACTGATGGGATTTCAGCTGCTAGTCCACAGAGTTCAAAGACCTCTAGCTTATTGACAGCGTCCCCATATTGGGGCTGTCAACTAGAAAGTATGAACTCTCGGAGTCTTAAACACTGTCCGAGTGACACTCAGATCCCAGGTCAAGCACCTAAGAACTTAGCATCTGGTGTGGGGCTGCAGAGGGTCCAGTGCAGAGAGATTGAAATAGGTGTAATGTGTGACTCTCCTCTGGACTGTGTTAAAAGTCTGGCAGCAGCGTTTTGGACAGTTTGTAAACAGTTTAAGGAAAAGATGTATTAAGACAGGTTAATTGGAGGAGAATTGCAGTATTTTAAGGCGGGTGATATAAAAGCATGTTCTGGTACGTCCTTTTAATTTCTTGACACAACAGACCCAAGTTTGGCCACATTTCTTAACTGAAAGAAGTTTGATCAATTGGTCGAGGAGCAGAATAAATGAGCCTAACAACAAGCACTTTACTGTCGAAATTTGTCTATTCCTCAGAGAGCAGATCAACAGGGTGAAGGACAGTGACAGTGTCCCCATGGTGCTGGTGGGAAATAAGAGCGACCTTAGTACCCGCACAGTGGAGTCAAAGCAGGCGCAGGAGCTGGCACGAAGCTACGGAGTACCGTTTGTCGAGACCTCTGCCAAAACAAGACAGGTATGCAGGGAAGACATTAACACCTGTATTTAGTTTGCACCGATGCATGCAAGAGGAAAACTGCAAATCAATACCTGAAATAAGACTTCTGATGACCAAAACATAAGTATGAAATTCTAATCTTTATTTTGCATGAAACAGACATTTTTTCTGCCTGTCTTGCAGGGTGTGGAGGAAGCTTTCTATTCACTGGTTCGTGAGATTAGAAGATATAAGGAGACCAACCGCAGCAACAAGAAGAGCAAGAAGAACACTCAGAGACGTTGCATAATACTATAGCAAACCACACACACCAGCATCCCTCGCAGCACTTATTTCATGCTCCCCCTCACACACTGCACCTCTTCTGTCACATTGGAGAAGTCCAGCGCAGCTCCAGACAAGGGAGCAGACGTGGCAAAACTCTTTTTTTTTTTTTTACTGCTGTCACAGTTTCCACTGAAAAGATTTGCCATTTATTTAGCACTGTGCAATGTACTGTGCAGTGTACTTCACCAATTCAGTTGGTGGTCCTAGTTTTTGTTTCGATGTCCAAACAATTCTAGAGTACAGTTTTTAGCAAAAAAAAAATTTTGGTTGAAGTCATCATTTGTGTGGACTTAATTTGAGTCTAGGGAAGAAATATATTTTCTTTTTCTTTTGCAAGTCCCAGAATGAGAATTAGTCTGTTCAGATAATTATCTTTTTCTAAGTGTTATTTGTCCAGCCAGTGTTTCTTAACAGACAGTTCAGCTCCTGTTGACTATTCAGGGGATCAAGGGTTCACAGTGATTCTCTTTTCCGTCACTGCACTTTGTACTGTCACATCAGGTGATTCACTCAGCCCAAATCAGAAAAATAATTTTAGGACTGAACGTTTTGTTTAGTGTGGTAAAATATGTGATCAATTGTATCCGATTGCTCTGTAGAAATCAGACTTCATGAAGTCCCACAAATAGCATGAATTGTCCCCTCTTCTCATTTCTCAGTTTCTACGTCTTCGATTCCTTTCGAAGGATACCGTTAAATATTTTACTTCTAGATGATTGCTCAAAACTTCTTGGGAGTTCAGAAAAATGTGTCCTCCCCTTGTGTTTTTTCACAGGCTTGTGTGTCCTATGGGGCTTGAATCACAGCAGCAATATCTATTTTTCTTTATGTTCTCAAAGTCCACATGTCCAATGAAAATATAATATTAGGGTAGGATCGGCACAGTATCCTAGCCTCAACAATGTGTTCCAGACTCTTAGGTGCACTTTATTAACTTACTGTTTTGTTCTTAATTGTAGGATTTAGGATTAGTTAGTGCCATTTATAAAGGTTTACCAAGGAATATAGATTTATACCGAGGAATAGCAAACCAGGAGCTGTTTCAGAGGATTGGTTGAGAACTGATGCCTGTGTCAATCATTTCACACCATCACTAACATACCGTTTGAAGTGTCAGCCTTGCTGTTTGTTCCTCACTCACACTGTATTCCAATGCAATTTTTATATTAATGCGAGTGTTGGTGGTTGCATTTGTAAGTTGCCATGTCTAAGCACTGTTGATGTTACACAACTTTATCAGAGCATGTAGCATGTGCAAATGTCTCTGTGGTACTGCATACATTCAAAGTACACTGATGCTGAAAGCGGTGTGAGAAATTTCTAAAGCTCGGACACAACGGCAATCACATTATCCAGTTATACTCTACGATGCTGGACGATAAGGAATTTTCAAAGGGCATCAATTTTTTACAGCAGTGTTTCTCTTCTTTGATAATTACTGTCATCCAAAATGTTATGGATTGTAAAATTTCTATTTTTGTAGCATTAAAAACAGCTTTTCCCAGTTTGCATTAACAAAGCACTGTCCACACATTTACTCAAGTTATATGGAAGTTCTATGAGCTAACTTCAGTGAATCCATACATGAAGGTTCCTACTTTGTCATGGTGTTAAACCAGCAGCTGTCGCATTGTCTGGACTTAATATGGAGTAACTCTAAAAAGATGTACAAGTCTCACTGACGGCTATGGAAAATCTTTAATGCACTCTGCTGTAATGAACAATTAAATGTCTTAAGCTTTTACCTCTTGTATGTTTTTGTTTAACCACAGTTGATCTTTACTGCTAAGGACATGTAGAATGTATTTTCATTATGAGATATAGGGCAGAATAAGTCATCTAGGGCCGCAACTAATGTTTATTTTTATTATCAAATCATCTGATTATTTTTGCAGGTAAATGTCAGAAAATTGTGAAAACTATTCATCACAAATACCCAAAGCAACACTTTCAAATGGCTTATTTTGTCCACCCAGCAGTCTAAAACCAAAGACTCTTCATTTACAATAATAACTGACCAAGAAAAGCAGCAAATTAACATTTGTTCTTTGAAAATGAATTGCTTAATCATCGTGGCTCTAAAATAATTTCAGACAATTCAACTAGAGAATGTGGTCATCACGTCAGAACAAACATAATCTCGAATTTCCATCATCAGTTTGTGCCATCAGAAGTTATAAACGATCAAGGTTTTTGATCTGAGTGGCAAGAGAAAGAAGTGGTTGATGGTTTATGAGGTTTGACAGTGACAATAAGGCTGAAGAGGAAGGAGATGAAGTTCCTCTTTTCATTTCTGTAAAACTACGCACTTTTACTTTGATGTCAAATTAAGATTAGGGAATGCACATGTGTAAAGCTGAACAATACATTGTGAACCTCTTTACAGTTCACACACAGGACACGTGAACTTTCTGCCTGGGGTGGTTTCAGCATCCTGTATGTAAATCTTGTGACTTCAAATGAGACTTTTGTAATATTTAATGAGTAATAATCATACATGACAGCCCAAAAAGAAATAGATTGCTTTTTCAATTTTATTTTACAAAAAAACACTTAGTTTATTCATATTAGAAAACATAGAAATAGTGTGACATATATGCATTTTTACAAGCACCCACAGGTGTAGAAACAAATACAGTGGGCCAATAAGAGTCTGAGGTCATGTGAAATGAGGCACATGAGGAATTTTGGAAGTATGGAAGGAAGTATGTGTGCCTCTCACCATCCAAAGCGAGACACCAGCTTGCTCTGATCATCCAAGTCTTTCTGAACCTTCTTCCTCATGTAAAAGATGGGACAGTCTCGGCTGCATAAGAGTCAGAAGGGACGGTGTTACTGGACATGAAGGGCTGCCACTGTAGTAAACACACAGTTATAGTAAATATTTGCAGTAAATGTACCTGGTACAGAGCACATCCTCATGGAGGGAGCCTTGACAACGCTGACACTGAGTCCACAGGCGAGAGAAACGCTCCTCCAGTGAGCTCAGGTGAAAGATCTGTAATTTAAAACCAGAATGTTGGATAGTTAGGAAAAGTTCAGATATCAACCCCTTAAATTGTTTTGTTAATAAATTAAAAACAAACCAAAAAGGACTTAATTAAATAAACTTTACTTAAGCACAAATTAAGAAAATTAGATTTGGTTTGATATTAAAATATGCATTCCGCTGTGTTTAATGTGTTCGATGTGCTTAAACACCATTGACTTCCAATTCTAAAGAGCCACCACAGGGTAATATGATGATTAACACTGGACAGCCATGGCTTAAAATAAGACATCTGAAACACAATCTTGAATCAAATAAACATGGTTCCGTTTGTAAGGAAAACCAACATATTAAAGTATGAAGTCATATCGCCTACCTCCTTCTGGTACAGTTCAGACTCCTTCTTCTTACAGAAATCGCACACAGCCGCTGCAATGACAAATATGATGAATGTCTAAATATAAATCTTCTAAATTAACCTCATTCAGTGGATATCAACTAGAAAACAAATCTTAAAATTCTGAGCAAACACACCATCCGTCTTAAGCACAGCTTTGCAGCCGATGCAGGTGCTCCTCTTCTGAGCAAATGCCATGAGGCCTCCGACCTTTGAGGTCAACACAGTCTTACAGCGCGTGTGGTCGCCCTCTGAAAGACACCAGAAACATTAAGATTTAAAGCTTGAGAAGCTAAGACATGTTAAGTGTCATTTATTGAACTATCACATCTTTATTACATCTATTTGACAAGGTTATTTCATAATTTTCTTGACTGGCGTGTGTAGCTTTGGTATATCAACTAAAAGATGACATACCTTATCATTTCACTAACACACATATGAATCACAGGATAATAAGAGTTTCAGCGAATTGGCTAAACTGCAATAAACACGATCGATGTGCATGTTTGTAGACTTACTGAGCAGGACGCTCTCTGCTTTGCTCTCTCCCAGGATGGGCTCAAATATTCTCAGCAGGGGCTTGGACAGCTGCTGCTCGAGGTAGTATTGTGTGTCGATGGGAATAGTGTTCTCCAGCACATAGATCGGGTCCTAAAGCAACACGTGGAAGAATCATGATCACCGTTGGGATAAATCAAAGAAAGCGCAAATGACGCAAACATGGTTTTATACAGACAAACACTACACACCTCTGACTTCATGTATGCTGCTGATCCCTTTGCAGCCTTGATAATGACATAAGGAACTCGGTCTCCCAGGTTCGGGGCACTGCCAGCATCTCTTTTCCTCATTCTGTAAATCAGTTTGAATGGTCAGGTCGCTCGTAATCATACAAACATGATATGATCTGAATTGATAAGTGAGGTCTCTCTGGTTAATCAGACCTCTCAGCCAGCTCCACGTGTGCCTGTTTGCCGGCATACTCCTGGGCAGTTCGCGTTAGCTCCTTGGTGATGACCAGCTGGCTGATGTCAATGCGGTTGCACAGAAGATCCGAGATCACTTCTTTAGCATGAGCCACAGCACCCTGGGGATCCCTGACGAAACATCACATTGACTGTGATTACTCTCACAATAAATTAACAGCTGTGGATAAAGTCTTATAACAACATGAATTGCATCAAGCACATATTATGTGTGTGTATGTGTGTGTGTACCTGTCTATGAGGATTTTCTGCAGACAGGTGTTGATAAGGTTTGCCACCAGGGGGCAGTTGTCTCTGCGAACAGTCTCAATGCCTTTACAGTCCATCTTTTCATGTGTATCTGCACTTGAGGAGAAATAAAGGCCAGCATAGCGCTTCTTGTTGATCAGCAGGTATGGGTAGTACACCTGTGGAAGTGACAAATATAAGCTCTCACCATCCCGTTTAAAAGAGGTAACAACTCGATCAAAACTTTGATGGATGATGGAATTGCTTGGACAGTAAGAAAGGCAGAGTTTCAATAGATCAAATGGGCAGGAATAGTACCTTCTCAAACTCCAGCTTGATGGGCGGTACAAAGTGGGATGAGACCCACTCTGCAGCCTCCCTTCCGATATCCATAGCCTCCCTGACTGTGGCAACTCCAAGCTTAACCATGACAGAGTCTGTATCCCCATAAATTACCTTTAAAAGAAAAAAAACATTTAAACAACAAGCACACAATGAAAACATCTAGGCAAGTATTGGTGCGTCAGAGCTACATCTATTCCTCACCTTGGCATCAGCTTGGAAACCATTGGAAATGGTGTACTTGGACTCCACCAGCTGTTTGGTTTGCTCAATCATCTGTCTTCCAAAACCAGTGACACTCTAGATGAGAAGACAAGGAAAAATTTTAACAAGTGTACCACTAGATGATCTGTGGTGAGGGAATAAGCTTTCACTGGCCATGGAGCAAAATCATTATCAATCACAATACAGTCAGTGAATTTCAATTCCTTGGACAAGATATCTGCCAGTGTGCAAGGCATTTCATTTCAAAACTGCTCATGTAACAGGTGTCTTCTCGACTCGAAAAGTATGTCAACCTTCCATAAAACAGAGAAACACAGTCTGCGGTACATTTTTAAACCTACAGCAGATCTGTGACTAAGTCTTTAAATTCCCACCTGTTCTGTGGCTTCCATTTCAACACTAATCTTTGTACTACATCTTTCTTGTTTAAAGTTCTTGCTGTGACTTCACATCTGTGAAAAACGGCGGAAAGTGCTACAACAAGTTAAGTGGGTACAACCTCATTTAGCTTGACTGATACACCAATGTGTTGGTCTAGAATTGTAAACATTTGACATGTTTGCAAAATACAATCATGCAACCTCTGACTCTCCTTTAGGGTGTGCAAGTAGGCCTTTCCTTTTGAAATCATCCTTTTCTAATGTTGATGTACTTTGTTGTCAAGGTATATGAAGGTATGAAGACATGTACAGAAGTGAGTTTACAGCAGCACTGTGCATAATGAGCAGTCACTTGTATCATATGTTAACAAGATAATCATTCCTTTGTTTTCAGCACATAAAAAACAGCATGAGACAGAGTCAAAAGCTCACCTGTGAGATCTCTAGGCAGGGCAGCTTGCCCACCTGGGCACCTGTGAAGCCATACACGGAGTTTGCACTGATTTTGAGAGCGAGCTGTCGGCCGTCCAGCACCTGCCTCTTAAAAGGGTCAGTTTCCTTCTTTAACTCTGTTTTGGCCCTGTGGACCGACAATGGGACAAGTTAAGATTGAAGCCAAGTCTGACCGATTTTCATTCATGGGTTGATAAGGTGAACCCTTTTGTGTTTTAGAGTAAATCTGAACACTATTACAGCAAGAGGAAACACATTACAAACTTACTGTTAGTGTGAGATGATCAAAAAGTTAACAGATTTAGTTACATGTTTAAAGTTTAAGGAGGGTTTCACTCAAGCTTGGATCAGTTTTATTTGGTGATTTATTTGAACAGTTCAAACCTCTTTCTAGCAGACAGCAGGTTCTCCAGGATCTCAGGGAGAAGACCTTTCCTCACGGAGCTCTTCACAAACATATCACCAGTTGGAGTTTTGATGAAGTCCTCTGGTGAGAGACTAAAAAAAAAAAAAAAAACACATCCACCTCAGATATGAGTTCACCATGTTAATACTAGACTGGGACACTTTTGAGCATCTTTTGAGCTTGACTAATGAATCACAGAATCATACTAGCTAAAGTTGCTCGTCATTGTGTCTGTGTTTCAGGCGTAATTTTTTTTTTGCCGTCTTTGGCCGGGCTATTTATATATTGAGCATCAAGGGACTACCAACACTGAGAGAAACCAAAGTTGTTCATTCATTTTAAGCTTAAACACCAACATAACATATCATGACTTCTGCCATTTTTTCTATTCCAGGTAGCAGACTGACAAACAAAACATCTGTTCTCATGATTTTCACAATAACCACGTTTGAAAAGACCCGCTTACCTGTTTTTTTCTGCCGAGCCTTTCTGCAGCAGTGTGGTGTAGCACAGATTGTGAGCCATCATGATGGAGGGGTACAAGGAGGAGAAATCCAAAGTGGCAATAGGAACGCTGTAATACCTACACAGAGAATAAGGTGGCGATGGAAAGATGTATGAGAAGCTTCCAAAAACCATCAACACCAAGAGCTGAGGGGGGATATACACTCACATTGACAGCAGTTATTACTTACCCTTTCTCTGGCTCAATGACAGTAGCTCCAGTGTAGTCCTCTCCTCCTTCTGTCTTTACAACAGGCATGACCAGGTCCTGTTTCATGGCCTAAACATGTACAGACACCTACAGTTACAGTCAACAAATAAGATGTACTCGTACAGTGACTGTCACCATGTTTGCCTTTGTTACCTGTCGCAGCAGCTGAGAGACAACTTTGATCTGCTGTCCTCTTGAGAGCAGGTAGGTGAGAGGCACACCCGTCACTCTCGCCATCTCCATGTAGTTGATCACACACATCAGCTTCTGCAGCAAGCGCAGCGGGAGATAGGCGTCTTTCAGGCAGTAGACAGCCAAACGACGACGCGTCTGTTCATTGCCATTCTGTGATGGAGAGAAAAAGGGGGAAGGATAGATGAGAATAAAACAGCAACAAATCAAGTTTAAGTTTGCTTAAATATTGATTTTCTGTTCTTTAAGATGAACAGCTCTCTTCCTGATGAAACAGTTGTTTGTGCTTCACCTGCAGATCAGTGATGATGGAGTGTTGCACATCCTCTTTCTGTTCTTGCAGAAAGTGATAACTCACAGCATTCAGTGTGTACGAGCGCAGTTTGTAGTCCCTAAGGAGAATCTGAGAGAAACGCACAACTGTTCAGTGGCTTTATCTGGAAAAAATCCTACGAAAGCAAACCACATGCCAACTCTATTGTTATTTAAATGTTGTTAACGATATGATGTGCAATAGTAAGTTGTTGCATTTGAAGCTTACCTGCAGTAAGTCAAACTGAACCCGACCCTCCATGTTTATGGTCTTGTTTTCTCTGCGGCCCATCTGCTTGCTCTGGAAGTTAAGGTCTTTCAAGACTGACTTGATGCCTCGCACACGGCCGAGGTAGGGAAAGAGATTCACCTGAACACAAAATAATTTTTTTATTGATTACAAAGTGGTAAAAAGGAATGTATATATATTTCTATAGAAAAAGGAAGTTCAAAGTATTTCTACTAAAAATACAATGTTCGAGAATTTTTAAGTGCATTGCAATCAATTGGACGGTTTTAAGCAATGTTATTGCATGGAAATACACAACAAATATGGCTCCATCTAACCTTTAAAGCAGCTGCTCTGTTGAGCAAGTAGGGAAAGTCAAAGTTCTGGATGTTGTATCCAGTAATGATGTCTGGGTCAACAGTCCTCAAAAACTCCGCCCAGCTCTGCTCACAGACACATAAAAAGAAACACAACGACAAGAAAGATGATCAACAAAAACTTAGGAAAGGGAATGAGGAAAACATGTCACAATATTCTTGTTTTTACAGTGCCTTACTGAAGCCTGTGCGCATACCTGTAGTAGCTGTTTCTCCTGTGTAAAGCACAATATCTGAGAGCCCACGATGCTGGCGCAGGACTGTAGAGTGAACACTGTGCGAATGAAGGGCTCCGTCTCACCCTGCCGCTGCACCATAGACGCTATCTGAATCACAGGGTCTTTGTCTGCCTCTGGGAAGATTCCTGGAAAGAAAGGAGTTAATGTCAGAGTCTGACTGCATTTGCTTTTCCTTAATTATGATCAGGCTTTATGGACAAAAAGATGGTATAGGTTATAGTTTGCATACTCTTTTATAAGAATGCCAGAGAGAAAGAAAGAAAGAAATTAACCTTTTCTTCCTGCACACTCAATGTCAAAGCTGAGGACCCTGAGCGGAGCTATCCTCTGCCAGTCTCCCTCTGCAGGGTGACTTATCAAATCTGTCCATCCCACATCTACCTCATACTGACACAAGGACACCTGAAGGACAAAACAAAGGAAGAAAGTTCATGAACACTGTTGGAAATGAAGAAATGAAGTTCCTAACGGAAAAATAAAGTTCTTTGAATTTGAATTGAATTTGAATTGAATAAAAGCCTGACATAACACATTTTATATGAAGGCACTCAGGACAGGCCGTAATGTGCCGTGATGTGTGTGAACTCGACCTACCTTGCCTGGGTAGCGAGAATCTGTCTCCCCTGTGCTCTTCTCCTCACGCACTCTGTAATTGCCTTTGGGAAGCTCAATCCAGCAGCATCCAACCACATTAGTGTCCACCATAAACCTGACAACAAAAGAGGCTCATTAAGCTGAAACGGTTTAGTGTTGCATCTACTCGTCAGTTGTTTTGTTAGAAAGTCATTAAATAAAACTAACATCTGCTACAACTGCAGCCAAGTTTCCCTGACATCATCTGGGGCCACATTTCATACATAAATATACAGTATATACACATGTAAATATAAGATTCATATTTCTGTTTCATTGGTTATATTACATACTACACAGGTAGGATTAAGCTAGCTTTGTCCACACGCTAGCAGGCTGACTTATCAGCATGTCAAATCCACAATAATGTATCTGCTTCGATGAATCAAGAATAAAAGCTGACATGATGATAATGACTGTCTTTTAACAGTTTTTTTTTTCATTACCTTTGCAGGCTTGAATAAACACAAACATACACGGACACACACACACACACACCTGATCTCAAAATCTATGTTGGCTTCATAGGGTTGGTAACTCTGTATGGGGAAATGTGCAAACTTGAAGCCCAGCTCCAGCAGTCTTTTAGCCGGGGCAATGAGACGGGGCATCGCCATGGTTATCCGCAAGAAATCCAGACTACGTTTCCCGTGGTAACCATACATGTCTTCAGCAAAAAAGAAAAAACAAACTTTAACAGCAGGAATCATATCGATTAACCAACTGCCTACGATGTATCTTTATCACAATGTGTGTAAATTGATAATCAAATGTGTTTTGTAACTAGGATCAACCTTCTCAGTTCACAATAACCTGAACAAAGACTTCCTTTACACACATAATCAGGGCACAACAAATAGACCTGAGCATTTGCACATCATTCATACTCACTCTCTTTGCGAGTGATGTCCACAGCCAATACTGTGACAGAAATGTTGTCCTTGTTGGATCTCATGTCCTTCAGGACAACAGAGTTCAACTCTTTTTTAAATTCACCCAGATGGGCGGACGTGAAACCTTTTCAAGGGAAGCAAAAAGAGTGCAACATTGCAGGAGTTGTAAGAATGAATTAGAAGATTTCCTCAATCAAAAGAGGTGACAATCCTACGAGAGAGAGTTGTGTTCTACTGAGAGAATATTTAATACTAACTGATTAAAAAGGTATTGTTCTGATCAACTGTGTCATGGAAATATAAAGCGTTATTAGCACACATTCTATGTATTGACAAAGTAACGCAAAGTACTCACCACTTGGTGCAGGAACATAGAAGTAAGGTGCAAAACCGTGAATGTGGCAACACACACTGTTACCACTGTCTGTCACCCCAAACATTCGAACGATCGGCACTTTCCCCTGTGACTGGCCAGGCATACCCGCAACAGCTTCCCCTGCATAATGCAAAAGTCAAACTCAACATAATATATAATTTGTTCTAAGATACAGCAACAGCACTTCGACATGTTAAACTCTTATTTAGATCCTAACAACAAACAAGTCATGCTGAATCGAAAAGAAAAGTAAATATAGCAGAACAACGTTTCCAGTCAACAAAAGTTGTCTTTGATAATTACCTAAATAATAGTCGAGATCAATCTGCTGAAACACCAAACTGTCAGATGATGGGTCCAGTGAGGGGGCATGAGGCCGCCGCCAGCGAGGGTTTAGGTCAGCTGAGAAGAGGTCACCTGACACCAAACAAAGTAGGGAGACAAAAGTAAACCAAACTGCATTATTTATCATTTCAATATAGTATAGGTAGCCGTTGTCAAAGCACAATCAGAAGTTCAACCAACACAATAAGAGCAACTTCCTGAAATGATGGTTAACTAGTTCCACAGTTGGATCTTATTGTTAGCGCAAAGGTGTATTATTCACAATGCAAAGCTATCCATCGATTCATTAATTGGCTACTTCCGCTTATCCTTGAGGGCTAAAAGGTAATTGGAGTTAATCACAGCTGACCAAGCATGCACTGAATTGTTTAAACAGCCAGTTGGTCAAATGACTTACCTTAAAATGAGAAATATCACGCTGTAAAAATAAACCTAACAAATTTTCTACAGATTCTGGTCTTTACATCGGTTGAGTGTTGTGTGAATATACAGCTTTAATACATCAGTGTTATCAAAGTATGTAGATGGTATAAAACTTAAGTAATTGTGAGCCATTACATTTTTGTAACATTCAACCTCTTCCTGCACCAGGATCATCCTTAAACATATACTTGATAATGTTTGAGTGTTTTTCTGTACAACACCCACCTACGGGAATGACATCATGGCCGGCCTGCCCCTCCATCTCCTCTGCGTCCAACTCTGCTTCGTCAAACATGGACAATTCTTCTTCAAACTGAGATGGACTGTCCTCCCATTCACCGGCGGTTTTACCCCGCTTGGCCTGGGACGCCCCACCAATAAAAGGGCCACCATTGCGTCTTTTAAAATCCATGTCTGCAAGAAACATTGAAGGCAAAAAGGGACACTAAGTAAGATGAGAGGTATGATGGCAGAAAAAAAACAAACAGCATGAGGGAGGACCACCCTGCAAATAAAGTTACCCTTCTGATATACAAACACAAAAATACTGTACATATGAAAGGTTAGACCCAACAGGAACAAAACAATTTTTTAACTGCATTTGTGTTAATATCCCTTCTAAGGTCAAAGCACAACTGGCATTCAGTGCATATATGCTTGGAAATTGTGTCGGCTATGAGGGGCTTACTGCAAATAAACCTAATAAAAAAGTGCAGTGCTGTCAGTGATCATGTCGATGTGTGTTACTCAGTGAATAAGATAAAGTGCAACCACATAAAGGGCAAAACAGCATCAGAGTGAGAAAGAACTGGACTGAACACAGTTAAAAGGGGAAGTGCGACACATGGTGAATGATAATTCTTGAATGTAATGATTTGATACGGTTAAACAAGTTATGTTGTTAATGTAATAAAGAGGAGGAGTATAACGTAATAAACTGGACGTCGTGTGGAAGGTAACGTAACAAGCAAAGCAACAAATGAGAGACAGCCTTCCGTACTAATGCACATGATGTAACCTTAGTCCATAAGCACCACATCTAGTATGGCTACTGATGTCTCTCCTAGCTGCACACAACACATTACACTGTTAGCATGACAACTAGTTTCTGTCTTGGCTTCATTATGTCTTTACAGGCTCCTAAATGTTTTTTGTTGTCGATAACTTATCAGCGCGTTATTGTAATACTTTACATTCACCTTCCATTCAAGACATAACATTATATTAGCCTTGCTATTCCAGTGCACAAGTTTATGTCAAGTTATCTTTCGTTCAAACTAGGGAAGCTGCTTCCTTTTGTATCGAGCTAAAGCAGCACCAGCTAGCAAGCGCAGGTGTAAATACAGGACCGTCTCGCGCCAAAGCCGATCCAACTAAACTGCAGGACTGATGCCACTGTTCAACAAGTCAAGGCGACTAGCGACGAAGGATGCGTTTTTACTGAAGTTATAAATACCTATTCAGCGTTACTTCTTGACAACAGCCCGTGGTTGACAACAGCTCCCGCCACTCGTCTTCAATTTGTGAACTTTCACCGACGAAAGCGCGGAAAATTTCCGTCTTGTAACTAGGTCCAATAGTAAAGCAATGGACAATGACGACACTCAAAAGGCGGAAACTCAGTGGTTCTTGAGGAGGAAGTCGGACGCGGATTGACTACACCCGGTACATGAAAAGGCCCGTGTGTTCCCGGCAAAATGACGTCAGAGTGTACGCGACAGCGAGGGAGGGAAAACGGCTCAACAGTCAGTAAAGAAAGCTTTAGATTCTGTTTTGTTGACTTAAAGGAGCACTAAACAGTTTTGGGCAATGAATATTAATAATAAAAAAAAAAAAAAAAAAAAACGTCATTGGTTGATCTTCGTGATTTTTTATACTGAATAAATAAACTGTCCTCAACGGACAACACAATTTCACACTGTTTTACTTTGTTTATATTCGCAGGACCCTGCTCCGTCAACACCTCTCTGACTTCAAACAACGTACTGGGACCCTATTTCTCTATGGAAAGCTTGTCTATTCAGTTATATTACCTTTCTGACATTTAATTCTTTCCAAAAGCTACAAAGCACACCTTTAACTTTATACAAGAATAACAAAACCCTTTCTGAATATTTATGTTTCATATTTTATGAAAGAAAAAACACACACTCAAGGAGGTTAACATTTAAACACTTCACAAACGTTACGTATGATTTAGGGGCCTGACTTTGTTGACTTGTGTATTGTGAATATTTTCTCTGTCCCTCTTCAATAAATTTCTTGTGAAATTATATCAATATCTGATGTTATTTTTAATCTATACATAATGCAGCAGGTACAGGGAAGGCTGCCGAGTGATTTTGCACAGATATGTGTGCAGCCCTCTCGCCTAATAATGAATTCAGTTTTCAACCTGAAGGTGTAGACTGTACAGTCACACAAATAAGAATAGTGTAGTTATGAGTATTATGAGTTTTACATTCCATATTGCACCTAACTTGAATGCTGGGCTCTGATACTTTGTGAAGTTTCAAAAGGCCATGGTCTGCAAGAGAGGCCTCAGACAAATTACATCTATTAAGATCACAAGACAGTTCAGTCACACAAAACTACGCACTGATCAAATCAATAGCCTTGTTGTCAAAACCTAGAAATTATCAGCAAGGAAAACTTAAGAGTTACCTTAGAGCAACATGTGTCCGTAACCTGTGTTGTGAGGTGCATGGTACCATCATTAATTCTTCTCAATATTAATAATAGTAACAGAGTGTGAAGACTCTTATCTGCCCTGTTACATAGTGAACTCAACTTTGAACTCAACCTACCTCTGCAACTTAGAATGTGTTTATAAATAAAAACACATGTACACTGATCATACTTTGTGTCTGTAACTATCCCTGAAAGTTTTTGTGCTTTTGTCACCCCCTCCTGACACACAGCCGGCGGTCACGCTGTAACACAGAACAACAGTGACCCCTCGGCAGTGCCGATCATTACTGAAATCAGCGTGGATCATTACTGAAATCACCGTGGAAACCCTACGTGCGTCTGAAATCAACACATCCAAATTTGGCAGGAGGATGGTGCAATGCTCAGTGACCCCTCGGCAGTGCCGATCATTACTGAAATCAGCGGCGTGGGATACAACCCAAGTGCCAGCAGCTTTACGAATATAGACCCTGACCACTGTTCCCATGTGATTACTGTAAGATAGATCACAGAGACATGTAGAGGGGTTGGGTGTCTTAATGTCACCGGTCACGTTGTATTCTCTAAACTGTGTTCTCTGTTGACCCTGAGATCATATTAAAAATAACCCCCTTCTCTCTTCTCATTGGTAAAAAAAAAAAAAAAAAAAGGAACAAGTCGGCCATGATTCCCCTGATTTGTATGGATGAAATGATATCTCACCAACCACCGCAGCTCTCTTTAACCTCTGCTCAGCCAATTGCGTCTCTCGGCTGAGGAAAACGCCCAGTTCCCATCACGTTGTGTACAGAGGCGGAGACAAAGAGGAAACTGAGGCCAATGGGAGTGAAGCTCATGAATAATGTGACACCAGAGACCCTGCATTCACCAACCCAACCCTCTTCCTGCATCAGCGAACGCATCAAACCAATGTGAATCGCTGGCATTTAAAGTAAAGCCGCCGCCCCCTTTCCCTCACTCTCTGATGGTTTCCTTTTTTTTGGATTGACTGCGACAGCTGCCAATGAGTAGTTCATCTTCGTAAAGTTAGGACAAAAACCGAAGGGTGAGTACACATCTGTCTTTTATTTTCCACAATGACTATAGCTGAATACTTCCTGAACGAGCGCGGCCGCGCGTCAGGACGCGGTGTCCTTTGCGCGTTTCCGCAGCTGGGTAGCAGACAGTGGGTGCCTGCATCATGTCACGTTCGCTTCTCATCTCATGAGAAAACACAGACGATGCGTACAGTAGCATGCATACTCAGCCAGGAGGTCTTCTGGTGGTTTTATGTCGCTTCTGTGGCCTGTAGTCTTCGGACCAGCAGCTGCTGTCCGAGGTGGGCGTGCAGTGCGTCCTCCATAGCCTGCCTTGGGACAGGTGGGGGATCCTATGCTTTACTAGACCTGTAGCTGGGCCTACTGGACAGAACTATATCAAAATATCAGTAAAAGCGCATGGCATGGACAAGGGCATGGTTGGGATTATTGTGATAGCGTGTGAATGTCAGTAGTTGATTAAAAAGCATCCATAAAGTGGTGTCCCAAGCAGGTTCCTATGGAGGGCCCGAGGGAATCCCAGGGGGTCCCTGAAGAAATGAACATCAGTTAAATTACTGCTATGTGAAATGTACTCTCTAAGTCTGTATGAAGATGGTAGTTTGTCCATATATTTCTTTTCCCCTCTGCATTATATCAAACTAAAACTATCAGATGCTGCTGTCTATGCTACTTTCAACCCCTCACTAAAGAGCACCTGTCGATACTATTATAAAGTCATCTGAAAGGTCCCCTTCACTCAAAATGTGTTTTTTCTTAATTTTTACTCAGTTTATTTGTTTGAGCCTCACTTTGCAGGATAACAGTACAGAGTTTGACACTTGAAGGCTGTTTTAACATTCATGAGCTGAAGGAGGGAAAGTTTCTCTGTGCTTACCTTAAATCTGAGTTCAAGCTACATACATGGGCTATAAGCATGATGTTGTGACATCACAACTAGCCTGAAAGCCATTTATGGTTCAAAATGCAACTTATACAGGTGTGATGTGAAAACTTGATGCCTATAGCGGAGGTGCACTGAGAAAAGAAGCATTTTGTGTACAGTAATTAAACTTTGAAATTACCAACATTTGCATCAATTCTATCTTTTTAGATGTAATTCACTTCATATCAGAAAACTTTATTTGTTCCCAGGGGGCAATTGAAGGCACGTGAAGTAGCTGTACACAGACAAGTCAGCACATTAAGTACACAAGTCCACATGTTAGTTACACAGATACAAACAAGTCTGCATGTTAGTGACAAGGACACAAAACAAGTCAAATATACTAAAAATAGACTGAATAAACTAAATATGAAATGTACAATATTTACATGAGGTGCAAAGTAGCATTTAGGTAGGTTGGGTTGTGCATTAAGAGGCAGCAGCAAGTTAGTCCAAATGTGCAGTGTGAAAAAATGCCGTTTGAGTGTGTGTGTGGGGGGGAGGGGGGAATGCAGTGACCATCAACAGGTTACTTAATATAAGGTAATTTCCTGGAAAACATATCAGACACAAATATGAGCGCCAAGCACAATATTTTACTTGTCTGCAGAAGATGTTGAACTTATATCACTGTGATGTGATTGTCTAAAATATATGAAGGACTGTTTATTTGAGATGCTGATCAGCGCACTCAGTAATCAGGTTACGGTACTCTAGTTTATCTGGGCTGGAACAGTGATGGACTGTTTACTGTCAATGAACGCAGGTCATTATCTTGTGTGTTGCTGCCATCAGCCACTTGAAATGCAAATGGAATTTGAAATCAGACTTCACATGTCTGAACTTTTACGCGGTTACAACATTTCCGCAAGTTCCACAGTATCCCACGTTACAGACATTGGATCAAGTTTATACTTGATCAGCAGCCATATCTGTGCCTTCCTCCACCTCTGCGTCTTCTCTCACGCCACTCCCTCATTTGTCACAAGGTTGCACCATTTCTGCATGCAGGAACTGAATGCAAAGTTGTATTTTCAGTGCGTCTTATGCTCACTCTTCGCTTTTTTGTCTCCACTGATAGTGGAAAGACAGATAATTAAACTTCTTCTGTTGCATTGATAAGAGTAAGATTAGTTTAAATTTCACAGGGCAAACTTGTTGCTTTTGCATATAATAGATAGACATGGTATTTGATATGCATGAATGTACATGCTTGTTTTATGTAGTTAGAAGTAGTTGTAGTGATAGCCAGAAGACACCCTTTGACTCTTTGGTCATCTTAGATTATATGCAGAGCAAATCCAGTAGACACACAATTGCTCACATGCATGCACACTGGACTGTATGTTGGATCATGTTACTCAATGTGCCACTTCAAAGTTGTTTGTTTGACCAAGGTATCCTATAGGAACAGCCAAAGGTTAAGTTTAGTTAACTGAAAAACAGTTTCGATCACCAGAATGATGACAAAGGTTGTGTTTACGTCACAGTCTTATAGTGAAATAGTGTTATGAAATAGGGGTGTGTGGTTTGTTGATGACATACAGTACTTGTTTCCTGCAGGTGTGTAAGGAAATGTTGGTCAAGAGAAAGGAACATTGTTTAAAATGTGTCATTTGCACCGTCTAACCGACAAACTGACATTGATAAACTGGAGACACTTTTAAATCCTTCAGTTTCTGTTGTCACAGGCAATCCTCAAAACCTCAAAGTGTCCTGATAACAAATGTAAAGAAATTGTATCCGAAGGTTGATGCTTTATGATATAATTTCTTTGTAAAAAATAAAAACAAAAGAGCAAGTTTAATTGAAAAGGGTTGTTTCATCATGTGCAGTCGTAATGTGCTCCCATCTCAGCTGAGTCTGTTCTGTGTTTACCCAGCATGCCGCTGGCTCGCAGCCTCTCTGTCACGTCCCTGTCAGGACTTGAGGAGTGGGATGAGGAGTTTGATTTGGAGGACGCTGTGCTTTTTGAAATTGCCTGGGAGGTCGCTAACAAAGGCAAGTGTTTCTGTGTGTGAGAACGAGTGTACTTGTGTTGCACTTACACGACCAAAACCCAAAAGTATATTTGGTTAAGTTTGAGTCAAAATACCACACTTCACTTTATAGAAGACACTGTTACAAGTAGATATTCAGTGAGATGAAGGACGCTTGTTTTAGATCATTTTCACTTGTTGCATTGACAGATTTGCTATTAATATAATTGCAAGAAAACCCTGATTTATTATTTGCTTATTTTCAACCATTTTGCCAGTGTATGAAAATAAATGGTATGCTAATATGAATACTGCATGAAAGGGAAAACTACAAATATAATGTAGTTTCCATTTATTTACACTGGTTATTCTAAGCAGGGGTATTCTAGTTGTAAGAGTTCTATCATCTTATTGCCACGTATATATATGAAGTCGAATCACTTTATATCTTTGTCTCAATTTTGTGTGCGTATGTGTGGCATGTTTGCTGCATGTGTGAAGTCGGAGGCATCTACACCGTCATCCAGACCAAAGCCCGTCTGACCTCAGAGGAATGGGGGGAGAACTATTTCCTGGTGGGTCCCTACGTGGAGAGCAACGTGCGCACTCAAGTGGAGCTGATCGAGCCCACCAACCCTGTGCTGAAGAGAACCATTGACAAGATGAACGCCAGTGGGTGTAAGGTACTACCACACGTACACAGTGAACACATACGCCTCTGAGTTAAATCTGCATGTTCCCCTCAAGGGCAGTCAAGGACTACAAGTATTTGGAGTAAGATTTGTGAATATGTGTGGTTCGAGTTCACTAAACTTACAAACCCAGTTAGAGATCATCCTTGGCCTCTCTTTCATACCTGACCCACTCGCTCTCTGGTCGGCCCTCCGTCCCTGACCACGTCTCTAAAACCCGTGACATTTCCCCATAAAGGTTAGAGGTTGTATCAGTGTCTCTCTGTCTCACTCACTCTGAAAGACACACACCAGAAATAGATGACTGTCGGTATGTGTGATACTTTTAATGCTTTGTGCTGTGTCACTCTGGGAGTGCTGTGGAGTTATGGGTCAAGGCTGGGAGTGGTAGTGGTACTATTTTAAAGGTACAGTGCCGCCTTTTCAGCGAAGTGTATCTGGTTTACCTCGAATCACATGACCTTTAAGCTCAAGAGAGAGCAGCACCATAGCACAGTTAAGATATTATGGTCCTGGTAAACTTAGTCCCACATTCAAGTTTTGACTTGAAGCGATTTCTGGGCTGGCAGGACACACTTCATCAAGGTTAATCTTGGATTGTGGGGTTGAAATGTGTTTTTGTTGGTGGGATGTGTCCCTCGAAGTACTTTTAGATTAGACACTGAAGGTCCTAACCAATCATTTGCAATTTTAAACATGATAAAAGTAGATAGATTATTAATGAATGTATACTTCTC
Source organism: Sparus aurata (assembly GCF_900880675.1). NCBI lineage: Eukaryota > Metazoa > Chordata > Actinopteri > Spariformes > Sparidae > Sparus > Sparus aurata. The sequence goes on along the minus strand of NC_044209.1, from coordinate 12,160,243 downwards.
TTTAAGCGGTTTATGCAATTTTTCTGGTAAAATTATGAAAAACCACGAATCTTTAAACCTTTCTCTTTTAAACTTTCTACAAGGGACTGTTAACTGCTTGTGAAACAGTCTTAATACTGGTGCCTCTATATGACCTACAAAAGCCAACAAGACCAACAGTGGAGACACTGGCTGTTTCTATATAGATATTTTTATTAGATTTATAGATCTTTTTTTTTATGGCAGAGTGTCACAGCCTGAGGAAAGAAGCTGATCTGAGGTCTGGTGGTACAGTGCAGCACCAAAACAAAGTTAATTTTATTTCATTGATGTCATATTCCTTTTGTAAATCGTCTGTAGCCGCAGATAAAAACATTACCTCATCGGCATGGATTATGCAAACAGCTGTGTTTGCATAAGGGTTAAAGATGAAATAGTATTTAAAATGGGTTGAAAGCTCAGTCTCGTTGTTTTAAAGTATCAGTTGTAACAAGGGAAAATACGCTCTCACCCATGGGTGATGTGTGGAGTAAAGACTGACAGTAATTATTTCCCTTTTTTTCACCCTTTTTCTCCATTTTCCCCCCAGGTCTACTTTGGCCGCTGGCTTATTGAGGGCAGCCCCTATGTCATTCTGATTGATGTAGCGTTCACCGCCTGGTCTCTGGACACCTGGAAGAGTGAGTTGTGGGACCTCTGTGATATTGGCGTGCCGTGGTTCGATCGCGAGGCCAACGATGCCGTGCTGTTTGGCTTCCTGACGGTCTGGCTTCTAGGAGAGGTCTGCAGCTTTGAAGAACTAACAATTGAAAAGAATTTCTATAAGTGGAAAAATGTTGCAGCTGTTCTGTGTCAAAGAGAGAGGTTGAGGTCCTTAAAAAGTCTGGAAAGGTTATATAATAGAAATGACACGTGAAAATTACTTATGATCCGATATATGTTGGGGTCTCATGTGTAGTCCATATGTCCATGTTTTCTCCCATATTACAGTACGCAGCTCAGTGTGATGAACCTCCACACATCGTGGCCCATTTCCACGAGTGGTTAGCGGGCCTGGGCCTGGTGTTGTGTAGACAGAGACAGCTTCCCGTCGCAACCGTCTTCACCACTCACGCCACACTGCTGGGACGATACCTGTGTGCTGGAAATGTGGACTTCTACAACAAACTTGCAGACGTATGTGTGTACACGGGAATGTAATATCACAGACACAAAATAATAGACAGAGGTGGTTTAATAGTAAAGGTGATCTTGATTTTTCTTTAAGTACATTAAACATGTATACATAATCAAACAGATCATGTATTCCACAAATAATTTGCTTAATTGTACTCTCACCCAGTTCAACGTGGAAAAGGAAGCAGGTGATAGACAGATCTACCACCGCTACTGTTTGGAGCGGGCGGCTGCACACTGTGCCCACGTCTTTACCACTGTGTCACAGATCACAGCCATTGAGGCAGAGCACCTGCTCAAGAGGAAACCAGGTGTGTGGAGGGGAATTCATGCGTGAAATTCGGAAACTTCCTCGACGGTTCACTCTTATCTCACTCTTCACTGATTTCGGTGTCTCTCTGCTCACGTAATCTTTGCCATCATGCACAGACATTGTCACTCCCAACGGGCTCAACGTGAAGAAGTTCTCCGCCGTGCACGAGTTTCAAAACCTCCATGCTCAGAGCAAGAATCGGATCCAGGAGTTCGTCAGGGGACACTTCTACGGGTGAGACAGAGACCCCACAACACACATCACACATTCACAGCTCAGTCGACTTTTAGATACATTTTAAGTTTCTCTTCTATGTTATGGGGAAGAGAGAAATGAAATTGGAAAGAATATAGTGCTCATTATGTTATTATGATAAATAAAAAAAGAAAGAACATATGTGCACACTGTAAGAGCGACACACATCCAGCTCTTTGTATTTGGTTTGACCCCCAGACACATGGACTTTAACCTGGACAAGTGTTTGTTCCTCTTCATCGCTGGAAGGTACGAGTTCTCAAACAAGGGCGCCGACATCTTCTTGGAAGCTTTAGCCAGACTCAACTATCTACTGAGAGTAAGTATGTGTTAGTGTAGTTATGTCAGCAGTTGTGTGCATGTATTTAAGTGTTTATGCGTAAAGGTGTGGGTGAGAAGGAAGAGGGTAAATCCTCGAGGTTAACCCGTGTTCCTGTATGGTCTCCGCTGTGCAGGTCAATCACAGTGATGTGACCGTCATTGCATTCTTCATCATGCCAGCTCGGACAAACAACTTCAATGTGGAGACGTTGAAGGGCCAAGCAGTTAGGAAACAACTCTGGTGAGGTTTCTTCTTATGTTCGACAGAGTCAAGCGCCGAGATGAAATATTTGACTAAAAGTGTACTTGTTTCTGTCCCGACACCTTGACAACTTTGTTTGTAGTTGTGCTTTTAAACATGTCTTGTTTTTATTTTTGTTGCTGGCAGGGATACTGCTCAGACTGTGAAGGAACGCTTCGGAAAGAAACTATATGAGTCACTTTTGGTGTAAGTTGACAGTTTTCATTCTATACCATGAAACCTGTATGATGTGCCTGTCTCATACTGTAATGTAAAACTTCTGTTAAACAAAACTCAAAAGTTTGCTATCAGACCTGGATTTATAACAAGCTGGTTAAGCTGTTTTCATGCTGATTAATATTTGATCGTAGTTGTTTTTAGAAATTACTGAGAAATTCAAATGCAAATCTTGTTTATCATTTTTGTTTTTTTAAGTTCAAAAGTTTCATTTCTCAAATGATCTGTTTCCTTTAGTGGACAGCTGCCAGATGTGTCAAAGATGCTGGACAAAGAGGATTTCACCATAATGAAGCGTGCCATCTTTGCAACTCAGAGACAATGCCAGCCTCCAGTCTGCACCCATAACATGCTGGAGGACAGCAGCGACCCCATCCTTAATTGCGTCCGCCGTATCGGCCTTTTCAACAGCTCTTCTGACCGTGTCAAGGTACGTCAGTTATCTTTAGTCCATATTATTACTAATGTTACAGACAAGAGACTGCGGTTTATTTCGGTCAGTCTGACTCCTTTTAAGGTTAATTAGGTTTCTTAAGGGATACCGTCAGGCTGTTGCTTAACCACAGTTCCTGTAAAACTAACCCGACAGAAAAGTGATGATTTTATAACTCTTCCACGCTGATATATGTTCAGAAACTATGAGTCGAAAAAAAAAAAAAAAACTTTTGATAGAACGAAAGTGTATTGTATTGAATAATACATTGAAATTCTGTTAAAGTAAACGTAGATTTGTGAAGTGGCTGTATGGTTTATAAATAAATTAAGTAAACATCTATAAATAGTCCTCAACCCATGTATCCGAATTAAGGTCATTTAAAATAAATAGGGTAATGTATTATTTCAAATATCGCAGGGCCCTTACTGATGGCAGTGGCTGCCACGAAGGTGCCATCTGCACATCAGGAGCAGTGTTGGGGTTCAGCATCTTGCTCAAGGATGCTTCGGCTTGTAACTCAGTCCTGCTCTGGGGAGCCAGGGATTCGAACCAGCGACCTTCCGGTCACTAGTCCTCAGCTCTACCCACTGAGCTACAGCTGCCCTGCAATGTCTGAGTCAAATAAAAAGAAATTATAAACAAGAATGGAAACAAAAGACCTAAAAAACAACGATTGCCCTGGAACCGGTGAAGACTTCTTCTCACCTTTATACATATCATTGTTCAGCCGAAGCACCCTAAAAATAACTTGTAATGCATTAAATGTGTACGTGAACAGAAACTGTGCCAGCTGGCACATCAATAACTGTTCTGGAGTGCACATGGTTTGAGTTTGTGCAGTGATTGTCATTCCATATTGTCACTTTTTTGAGTCTGACACTGAATGGCTTCTCCCTTTTGTAGATTATCTTCCATCCAGAGTTCCTTTCATCCACCTCTCCTCTACTTCCGATGGATTATGAGGAGTTTGTAAGAGGCTGCCACCTCGGCGTCTTCCCCTCTTACTATGAGCCCTGGGGCTACACACCAGGTATAACTCATGCTCGCTGAAGAGGTATTTTTATGTTTTTATGATTATTGTAAAATATTGAAATGTTAAACAGGCAGTACTTTTTCTGTCACCATCAGCTGAGTGCACAGTCATGGGAATTCCGTCGATCTCAACCAACCTGTCAGGCTTTGGCTGCTTCATGGAAGAACACATAGCAGACCCATCAGCATATGGTGCGCTTCTCATACTTGATGATCCTTGATTCTCAAAGTTTGTTTTTAAAAAGATACACATGATGAGTTGCTTTTTTTCACATTGTTCTGTTTCTTTTTTTCAGGTATTTACATCCTGGACCGGCGGTTTAGAGGGGTCGACGAGTCGTGTAACCAGCTCACTTCCTTCCTGTTTCAGTTCTGCAAGCAGAGCCGGCGCCAGCGGATCATCCAGAGAAACCGGACTGAGCGTCTGAGTGACCTCTTGGACTGGAGATACCTCGGGAGGGTGAGACTCCAAATCCCAAAGGACCCATTCTCTTCATGTGACTTCAAGATTATTTCATATTGTTTTATTTGTTCTCTTCACTAGTATTACATATCTGCACGTCATATGGCCCTGGCTAAAGCCTTCCCCGACACCTTCATGTATGAACTTCAGGAGCCCACATCAGTAAGTTATTTATTGCATTCACTGAAGTGAAGTCTTTCCACCTCCGCCCTCTCCTTGAGACTCTGATGCCTTATGGTTCTTCTCCTCAGGCCTCGGGCTTCCGTTACCCGCGACCAGCCTCCGTGCCACCTTCTCCAGCTCTGTCCCGCCACTCTTCCCCGCACCACAGCGAGGCAGAGGACAACGATGACGAGCGCTATGACGAGGATCTGGAGGCAGAGAAGGACCGGGTGAACATCCGCCAGCCCTACACTCTGCCATTCAAAAACAAGTCTTCTGCTGTGCACGGGGCCAATGGAATCACCGACGGTGTCACAAGCGAGAAAAACTGAGACACGTGGATGCACACACACACAGTACATGCTAAACCTCACTAGTGAAACCTGATCTGTGGCAAATGTCAAAAGTCCTCCATGTGCTCAGAAACTTAATAAATGAGTGCAGTTGTGTGAAAGCGAGTGATAAATTTAATATTGGCTTGTTGTGGAAAATTTTGCATCACTGTCAGTGTCTTCCCAACTTGTGCGTACCTCAGAATTTTTGTCAGTTTGATATGTTTGGTTACTGTTTCAGTTGCACCAGCAGTGCAAGTGGAGTAGATGCAGCAGCTAGAAAAGGGCTAAACGACAGCCCAACATGGAAAACAAATCAGGGTTGCTGGATTTTGTAGTGTACTAACACTGGATAACATAGGCCTAAAGCCTTGAAAAAAGATAACAGAGTAATATTAGGGGTCTCTGGAAGGGTTTTATACTTGATTTAAAGGTAGGTCAGAGCAGGGAAAACAACACAACCCTCCTTTATACCAGCTTGTCATTTTTAAAATATTAAAGGTCCAGTGTGTAGAATTGTGTGGCATCTAGCACACTCTCTTAAGGTGGCCGCTAAAAACACAAAAGGTGGTGTAACATGGTTGACTCTGTGGATATAGAAGGCTCATTCCAAGGTAACGAAAACTTAACAGTTCTTAGTTTGAGATTATTATACACTAATGACATCGTAATTTTTAAGAATATATTCCACTTGCGTCAAAACATCTACCTAAATCCTACACACTGGACTGGAAAGCAGGATCGGCTTCATTCCTGGTTTTAAAAAAAAAAAAAAGAGAAAAAAAAGGCCCATGGAAAGTGAGTGTCAGTTGCTGTGAGGACCGACAGAGAGCACCAGTTCTGTTTACTTGTGTTTGGCTTTAAGTGTGATGATGATTCAGTGCTTCAAACACATTTGTCCACCTTGTTGCATTTTCTTTTTCTTTCAGATGCCTTGTTTACTACAAAACATCCGAGGATGGAAATAAATATAAAACACACATATAAAAAAAAGCAACAAATTGCATCAGCAAACAAAAAGCTGATAGTTCTCTCATTTTGAGAGTAGTGTGTGTTTTAATTTTCTTTCTGCGCCTTATTGTGTCACAGCCTTTCAGTGATCCATGAATAACCTCACACTTCCTTTTGATCCTTCTATGTGTGCTTGTGTGGACACAGTTATTCTTGTTTTTTCCTGTTTTGGCAAGTATTTATTTGTGAAAGAAATAGATGTGAAACAGAAGGAGAAAAAAAAGGAACTGTGTCCTGAGATGACAGCCATGTTTTCAGATGATGAGAAGAGAAAGAGAGCTGGAAAAGGAGTAAGAGTACGTCTTGACTGTTTGTCAGTTATGGAAGAAGGAAAATGGTTTTACCAGGCGTGCACTCACAATCCCTGTAAGAGTTTTATCATTTGTTACAATCTTGCACCAGACAAACTTACAATAAAGTTTAAAGATATACCTATTAGTGTTTTACAATTTATAACTGACTCGCCTTTCTTTGTATGAATGAAGTTTATTAGGACACAAATATCCAAGGGTTGGTGGGTTTCCAAGTCCTCTGTAACATACTGACCCAATGACACCATCCACACCACTTATCCACTATAAACAATCTGATTTATCTGGAAGTGGATCTGCTTTCTGTGTTGCAGTTCTCCTCTGCTTCAACACAAGTATACTTGGCCCCCGTGACCTTTGCAAACTGTAAGAAAAAAAGAATGAAACAGAATTGACAGCATTTTCACTTTTCTGAAAAGTATTTTATGACTGAATAACTTCAAATTTTACTTAAATAGTATTTTACTTTACTCCACTTTTGAGATATTTGTGCAGTGATTGAGTATGTAAATTTTATACTTGTATTTCACTGCAATCCAGAGTGTCCACACTTTTATTTATAAGCCCTTTTATTACAGACAGGAAAGATGTTTTTTTCAACCCCTAAATTATGGTAAATTTGGCAAAACAAAATTTGAACGCCCTGCAAATCATAAATAATAAACAGTATGCAATAATTTGCAAACAAACTATGCAAGCATATGTTTACAAAAATGTGTTATATAGTCATGTTTTTCACAGGGTTGTGTAATAAAAAATTAAAAATCGTTCTTCTTTCCACTGCCCTTATATGTCCACTTAATTTATCTGACAACTGTAGTTACTAGTTATTTTCAAAACTAAGTTTTCACTTGAAAAAGATGGCATAAGCACATAAAACACAGCATCTGGTGTAAGATAAAACTAATTTTGCTTATGACCCATTCCAAAAAGTTTCTTGCTGGGCCCCCGGGTCACTTTTCAGATACTGTATCTTTGAGGTTCCACCTCTAACTCCAGATGATTTCAATTAAATGACTAGGAATGCAAAGAGATTGAAGCTGGATCCTAAAAGCAAAGATTAGAGTGTTCTATGTCCATAATATCTCTGCTAATGAGATGTTTTCTCTGAGAACAGATTGTGTCGTACGCTGTGCTAATTTTATCATCTTGAGGTAAACTGTAATATGTGATATTAGGATATATAAATAAGAACGAAATATATGAAAATTAATCAAATTGACTTGACTTGTACACTTTCCTGATAATGTTTCTACTTGATTAAGAAATTGAATGCAGGACTTGTAATGATCTATTTTTAGATTGGTACGTTCACCTAAGTAAACGACATGAGAACCTCCACATCCAGTGCTAGCAGAAAGCTGGTGGGATCAGGATCTTTTAAGATGTGATGGGGGACTTACCAAGTAAACTATTCCAGAAGGAGTTGTATGTTGCGCTGCCGGTCACAGCTCCGAGTTTAGCTGGATTCCTCCTCATTGTGTGCACTGAGAAACCACTAGGCCCAGTCACCTCCACCTCCACCACATGATAATCTCTTAACCTGGGTCAAGAAGAGGTATGAATATGTGATTCATGCAGTTATGAAACTATGCACAAGGGCAATCAGATATGTAGAACTACTCACGCTGTATCAGACACAATCTCTCCCTGAACACCAGCAAAGCCGAGTGTTTCTGCTGCCACTGCTGCTGCTGCCATTGTGTTAACGTTGTTTGGTGCAAGTGGACACAACTCGGCCACTGATCCTCTGAATAAAACGCGCCGGCCCTCGTCCTCTGTCCAATCAGAGAGGACGTCTCCTGTCAGTCGGTAGCAGGATGGATGCTTGGACATTCGTATAAACAAAGCCTGAAAACAAATCAAGAGAAGGACACAATAAAGTTAACCAGGAGACACAAAAATCCTGAGTAGTGAAATAAAATAATAGTTTTTTTTGTTTTTGATTGATTAGTTTCTCTTTAAATTTGACCCTTGTTCAAATCACAGAATAATACTCACAGATAAAAGCAGTGTTCTGTGTTGATTTAATTCCTTTATTGGTCATTTGTGCAGCTAACCCAACTGGACATGCTTAGAATAAAGCAGCTGCATTCAAATTCTCAAAGAGTGACAGCTGCATACCTATATCACTCTATAACGCCACACCTTCACAATACCAGTGTTACCTTCAAGCCCCCACTATCGTTCAACCTCTGGATGTCCTGGCCTCCCCATAATGCACCACTGGGGACATACACCGTCCTACCGTGGTTCTGAGCCGCCAGTCGGAGCTTCTGGTTCAGATCGGGGCTCGAGAGGGCAGAGGGAGAGCCCACCTGAGAGGAGGAGACATGAAGGATCAATCTCTCATACTACTGACTATACAAAAATCCTCACAATAATCCAATCTTTAAATACTACTTTTACTCTGCCCACATGTTTTCTTAAGATGGATTAAACAGCTTGTTTCTGTTACACATTTCAGTACACTAGCTTTCCCAAATTGAACACGTCATGAAAAAGCTCTTTACAGATGGGCTAAATCTACAACAAATGAAATAATAAATCAATAACCACAACGTCGAAGCAGTGACAGAAAGAAATACAATCTTACCATGAAATGAGACTGAGACAGGAAGTGAACCCCAAACTCTCTCACTATCTGTGGATGGCACACCTCTATAATCACATCGCATGGCCTGTAAAACATGTTTAAATAGATGTCATGGAATATTTGGTTGCACAGAGATAATATAAGCGTCATTATTCATAGTGTATTTTGCATGCAGGTTAATATTTCTTGTGAGTGTAATTCCACCTGTTTGCGAACGATGACAGATCACCAAGTATGAGCTCTTCAGGAACTAAACCTTTGAGCTTGTCTGAATTTCTGTTCCAAACGAATGCCAGGGTTAGACCGAGAGCAGCACCATCTTTGAGGATCCTGTCCACCAGGTACTGCCCTGAAGCACACACACACACACACACACACACACAGTAAAAAATGTACAGCACACTTTGTGACAGTATGATTCATCTTGTTGATAGAGGATTTAAGCAAAAGGATGTACGTCAGAAAGAGTGGGTATAGTTTTGACGGGCTGACCTAGATGTCCGTATCCTACAACTCCGATCCGTTGTGAGGAAGAGCTGGTTGCCATGTCCTGCGTTGAGAAAGCAAGCATGTTGAGAAAAACCTAGAACGTTAAAATGTAACTTGACCACACAAACCAAAGCACACACATGCTGGTCTGCTTTTGACATTACGTCCTATCTGAATATCTACCAAGATCTATCAATCCTCTGGACCAGTATAACTCTTGTGTTTTATTGCTCTACTCACCAAATAATCCCACACCCCCTTCAGAGCTAATTTGTCTCCCAATTTGACGCACTGCGACCAGAGCACGACTCCACAAATTGCGGGCAAGCAGAGTACAAAGTTTAACTGAGAGAGGCCATAGTTAATCATTGTCGGTTCATATATGTGAGGAACTGTCACATGCTGGGCTCCTCTTACACTGAAACAATATCAGTTTTAGATGCACTCAGAATCTCTTGTAAAGAAGACCCCAAATTTGTATGACAGATGAGACATTAATTGATCCGTACATTACATTACTGTACATCAATTAACACGATAACATTTCTTTTTCTTGGTCTTGCTTGCACAACAAATTGGTGTTTCTTTTTTCTTTAATCTGAAATTGCACGGTGTCACGGTGGCATCCAGTAATGACTCCATCAGAACTATTTCTCTCTCTTGTTATAGTTGTTGTAGAGATTCACATTTTCATTTAGAGATATGATTTAAATGATTTCCCAAAAGAAAGCCCATTTAAGAATGTGGCCATTTTCCCACAATTAATCTGTCATTAGCAACAGTCATCGGAAGTTCATATAAAGTAAACTAATGAAAGAACCTTTGTCGTATATTAGTTTACTACCAGTTTAACTTTGCCCCTTATGTGTTGATGTCACCAATGTATTCCAGCCGGAGAGGTCAAAGGTCAGCTGTTGGCCCACGAGAACTCAAAGCAGGGAGAACATTGATTATCAGAGTGCAATCAGACAGCAAGGATTGCTCCAAAGTTCATTTGTTGAAATACCAACAGACTGAGAGGGAGACGGCGGGGATCTGAGACAGGTGGGACTGGAGGACAAGACGATAATAGCTGAGGATTATACCAAGAGAGTAAAGGCAGAACTGCAAACACAGAAGAAGGAAGAAAGTGACAAATCCAACTGAGATCTGCTGGAGCTGACGTCAGTGCTTACTCTGAGACGATGGATATCCTTGAGACGGATGCCTATGACAGGCGCCAGAGGAGAAACACGGTACTTAAATGACATTTCCTCTCATTAACAGCTGTCATTAAAGTACAGTACAGTAAATAGTTGTCTATGTTACTTTTAAAATTCTCTCCATGTGTGATGTAAAAATAGTCTAAAATCATGATTCATAGAGTGGACTCTTACATTTTTTTTGTGTCGTGCCTCTTTGTTTTTCTCTTCCTCCCTCTCTATCAGTCCTGCGCTCTCTTTTTTTCCCTCTTGCCTTTTTTTTTGTCCACAGCTCTGTACTTCTACCTGTGGACTCCTGACATCCCCTCATCCATCACAAATGCAGGAGTGAAATCAGCACCAGCACTCCTACTGGCTGCAGCAGTGCTGAGCTGGAACGGAGGTCAGAGTGTCCTGGGTGTGGTGGGAGGACTGGTTTTCTCGGCTGTAGGTGACTTCTGCCTGGTATGGCCTGAGCTATTCTTGCATGGTAAGAGCTGTGTTTGGAGAGTTTTCAAGGTGCAAACTCAGCTGCAGTTTGGGCATTTTTGTCTGCTATTACAGTCAAGTCGAATCTGTGGCCTAATACTTAGAATATACTGTATGTGCATTGCATTTGTAAGTATGGATTTAATTGTATCGTGGTTTCTGTTTTATTTTGAGGTCCCTAACCAATTGCTATCAATATGTAATTTTTTCAGTATCTTATCTTTCAACGTGATCTGTACAACAAAAATCAAGCAGAATTAGCATTTTGTAAATCATTTATTTACATATTATTATTATTTATTTTACTAATCATTCATTTTATTTCCATCTGTTTCAGGAATGGGTGCATTTGCTGTGGCTCATCTGCTCTACTCCTTCACCTTCCTCTCCAGTCGCTATACAGCATATTCATCTTCCTCCTGGACCCGTTTTCTATATCTGATCCTGTTCCTGTTTGGAGGTGCTTTTTACATCTACCTATATCCATTCCTGCAAAAGGCCCCAAACTCAGATCTACTAGTTCCTGGTGTGGGGGTCTACATTTTGTTAATTGTTGTGATGGGGACATTAGCCATCAGAACCGGCCGCACATCAACACTGTTAGGAAGTTTAATTTTCATGGTATCTGACCTGTCACTAGCTTTGCAGGTTTTCAAGGTGACAGCACCAATGGAGCATGGTCACTTAGTAGTCATGGTGACGTATTATTTGGCACAGCTACTAATAGCTGTGGGCGATGTGAGGGCAGTGGAGAGCAAGGACGACTTTGCAAAATGGAAGAGGTCCTAAACAGCATCCCTGTGGAACCCCTAAAGTCTGATGGATCTCCCTCAACCTGGTTAGGTCCTAAAACTACCTATAAATATTTTCTGTCAGTAAATACGGAAAAAGAGGAAGATAAACAAAACAAGGTCAGCACTTGACAGCTACTGTGTTCAAAAGGTGGAATAATATAGCAGATTGCAAGCCAAGATATCTTAGTGTGTTTCCAATTTGTAATTGACATTTCAATGATCATACTAATAGCCAACACATTTTCAAATTCCAAAGTCCACAAACAAGACAGACAGAAACTCAAATATCAGTTGTGAATATTTTCTGTATTTTGTGACTAGTGCAAGCATATTTTAATCTGTGAAATCTGTGTTTATGTGCAGTTGGTGTGTGTAGTGGCAATGTTTTCTACTTATGCGCTGAACCCTTATGTGTATATTAATGCTCCCATTTGTTTTGTTTATAACTAATAAATGTGGAATAAAAAAAGCTGATGATGTCCATGATTCTGAGCTGTGTTACAAGAAACAATTGACTAAATTAAATGAAAATACTTGAACTCACAGACTTCATACAAACCCAGCATGGCGAGATATATATGTATATATTAACAAATGTAAAAGATAACAGTTAACTAACTACTTCCGATGGAGATGTATGGTGTGGCATTTAGAAATGAAAAACTCAAAACACTTGACTTAAGTACCAGATGACTTGGAAAGGTATTTTATAACTAGAGTTATTTACACAGTAAAATCCAGCTCCTGGATAACATGCAATATATGGACAGCATCTGTTCTAACAGACAAAAACATTGCTTCGCATCCATGAACTAGATCATGAATGTACTGTTACATTTTGCAAAGTTTTACAAAAACAGGAGAGGTAAATAAGTCTTCAGCGATCCATCCCACTGTCATCTGACTGCTGCCCACGGAAACATGTGACTCTCAAACTTTCACAGAAGTCCAGTTCTTCCTGTTGGAAATAAAAAAAAAAGATTAGTGTTTAAAGTTAGTTGAAAAGCTGGTTTCTGGACAAGAATTAGTCTTAAAAATTAGACTATGAACCTTTAAAATTTCTCAAGCATTGTTGAACGCTGGAATCTAGTTTAGACTTAGTACTGTACATTTTACAGCACTAGATTTGTCAGTCATGTAGCAGTACTTTAGTAAATGAGAAAAGAAAATGTTCTTATAACCATCTCTTTTACTTGCTCAACACAAAATAAATAAAAGATTTAAACACAATTTCAATTCTGAATGATCACAATGATTTAATCTAGTTTCACCATATTTTACCATCAAGCTAAAAGACATAATTACCTGACTCTCTTCCTTCCCTTGGAGCTCTCTGGATCGCTGTTTAAGAATCTCCTCCAGACCCAGAGGAGGATTCCTGCAGTCTTTGAGTCCCTGAGGACAGTCTTCCACCAGACTAGACAGATACAGGAAACAAAAAGGGTAAAATTATTAATGTGAATCATAAACTATTGTCAGTCTACAGATGGTGAAGTCAAGAGAGTGTTTCTTACTAGCAAAGGGCTCCAAGCACATGTTCATGGAAAGGTGCGTGTGGTGTGCGGAGAACAGATACCAGTTGCTGTACCATACCCATGGAGACAACCGTGTCTACAGGAAGGAGGAAACATGACAATAGATCAGCCAAAATGAATGAAAGTCCCAGGATTAGTTCAGGGAATAAGTAACTCTATACTGTCAGTGCTGACACAACGACTCCAAGCTGATTGGGCTCTTCAAGTCTCTCCTACTACAATAAAGGAGCACTCCGATCGCTGTAAAATCTAAGCCATGTTTATGCATAACAAGGGTTATGGTATCTGTGTAGTATCAGATCATAACTGATAGTAGGCATAAAAATAGTGGCCCCAAATTAACACCCAAACTAACTTGTTATGAATAATAACATTAACAACAAGAAGCAAACTACACGTTTCACACATCTTGCTTCAACAGATTTGCTCTATTTTTAAGATCTGTTGGGGCTCAATTGAACTTAATGGGGTCCATTTCATTAATGGGATGGACTTTATATCTTTATTTAACTGGGAACGCCTTAATGAGATTAAATATCTCTTCTAATAAACTTCTGGAGGAAGCAATAAAATGAGTTGTGTCTAAAACCATAAAAATACCTGAAACACTAACAAACAAAGGAGAGCTACTTAACTTCAAATGAAATGGAAGAATATAGCATCATAACTTAGTCTAAATGCTAGATTTTTGACAAAACAGCACTTTCCTGATTAAAGGCCCCTCTCCCACATACCTTTCTGTTCAGGATAAGACATCAGCAGGCTGAGCAGAAGGAATGCCGACTTCGTCCTGAGCTTCTCGTTTTCCGATTGCATGCCTCGCATCAGCACTGAGAAACCATCGTTGGTCAAAAAAGCCTGCAGACCTGCCTCCTGATCTCGAACCAAACCTAAAGTAAGAACCGGATAAATGCAGACAGCATTACAACCTAGTCTTAATGATTTACACTTTCCAGTGCTGTCTTAAAACAAATTAATGCTTCTGATCGTCTAATGTTCAGCAGCACTGAGCATCAAGAATTTTTAGCAGCACTGTCTTAGATACTCACAGGACACAGCGTAAAGGGCTTTTACTCTGACAGTGGGGTTGGGGTCTGAGTCTGTCAGCTGCAGCAGTTTAGGCAGCGCCCCGTTGCTAAGCAAGTGGAGCTGCACCTGCGGCATGTTCTGGGCACAAGAAGCAATGAGCTCAGCAGCACGCCACCTCAGCCCACTTTGACCATGACACAGATACAAGGAGAGGCACAGTTCCAGTCCACCGAGAGTCATTAGGTCTGTGGAGCAGAGAAGGAGAAACAGTCAACATAGAGACAACAAGGGTGATTTCATCCAATACCTCCATCTACAGTAGCTCAGGGCTCCATCAACATCTATAGTGACACTAATGCCGTTCATTACAAACCTCTAGCATTGTCCAGATTCTCACACAGCTCGGACAGCACCTCCAAGGCTGATTCCCGCACATCATCGTCTTCATCCCTCTCCTCCTCTCCTTCTCTCTCCCTTTCGCCTGATCCCTCTTGGCGCAAAATGTCCACGCATTGTTTTATCTTCTGCACTTCATCCATCTGCCCTTTGGTGACCTCTGCAAGAGCTTCTCTCAGCCACATTTTTCTCTATAACAAATAAGGAATATGATGAACAGGTGGGGGTCCTTATGGTACGAATAAAAGACTTATACCAGCCTAAAAAGGATGCAGCCATCACTGTCTTAGCCAAACCTAAGATGAACTCTTCTAAAACATAGTCTCCAACACACACACACACACACACACACACACACACACACACACACACACAGCCAAATGAACAGAAGATTACCTGGACACAACACACGCTTCAAGAGTTACAATGTAATAAAACAGGCATTTACCTCCTCTGACATGGGTTCAACAGGGGCAGGTCCCTCTGCAGCTGATCCCGCATCTACGGCCAGCTGCAGGACACCCTGCAGGTTCTGAGGATACCTCCTGCCCTGCCTGTCTTCTGCCATGATGTGTAGCTAAGGAGAAAAACGAGTACTATAAGTAAGACATGGACAACAGGGTTCGAGACATAACGTGCAGTTGTGCTGGACATGACCTGAGAATATAAACGCCAAACACAGGAAGCACTAACCACCAGGCAGATGTCTAAAGTCCTTTACTCTATCCAGTAGTTCAGCTGGCTTCACACTAAATATGTTAGCACCATTTCTAGGATCACAGTCACGGCAGTTTGGCAGTAACAGCTCATTTATTTACTTAAAATAAATAAATTACTTAAATCATGCTAACAAGTAACATGTACTAAATATCAGAAACACAGTAGCCCTAACTTACATAACAGACGCATAACCTAGCTAGTTTCAAATGTAGCTCGGGATAACACTGAAACTCGTTGACAATTAGTTTATATCCACCTTACCTTTACAGGAGTCTTATAAAACGTTATTCGAATACTATTTTTTTCAGCTCAAAACAAGTTAACACCCCTTATATACACTTAAATACGAATGAGCGAGAACATTCTAGCTAGCTATCTCACAAGTGCGGTGACAAAGGAGGCCGCCATGCTTTACCGTAAAATCTGAACCAAATTGGCGAGCAAAATGTTATTCCCGTACTCTTTTCCTCACCTCAAAGTATTTTCAGTCTTCAATTTTTCGGCGGCAACACAGCCCTTTATATTTATACTATAGCAAAACTAACAGCAACACGACGCTTGTATGGAACAGGGGCAACAGCAACCTCCTACACATTAACGTACTTAAGGTAAGACCCTGACATCTGTTCTCGCGACGTTCAGAGAGTGTCAGTAAAAGTGAGAGAAGTACCTCATGGCAATTCCTTCGAACAGGAACTGTGGTTTCTGGGTATCGGGCGTCTATTAAAGGAAAGTACTTCCTGGGGACGCCATAAAATGATTTTTTAAAATAGATAATTAACTATTCACGAAAGTCAAACCAAGAAAAGACAAAAAAGAAAAATAGGTAAACTAAATACAGTCTGTGCTTTACAACGCTATTGTTATGACGCCCAAATGAAAACATGACATTTCCAAACCCCCAGCTCAATCTTTCTACATGGACTTTGTGTTTGATAACGATCAATAATGACAATCAATTCATTTCCTTTATCTTCGATAGCTTTTCTGTCCCCGTCACTTTTCAACCGTTGTAACGAGAAAAAAACCCCGCTATTTTTGCAACCCAAGTCTGCTGATTGCAGTGACAGCTTTGGAGCTCGGTGACAGCAACGCACCAATTCGTTGTTTGCCAGCCGCCAATAAAACTCAAAGAAGCAGTTGCTGACCGGGTACTCTCTTAATTTTTTGTTCATCTTTGGCTTGTCTAACCATCCAAGATGGCGGCGCTGGTGGGACTGCGTGCATGTTTCTCCGGTAAAATCGCTTTACTGTCTTGTAGAATGCAACTTTTTATGTAGTTCTGACTGTGTATTGATTAATAACACCATTGGTTCCTCTACATAACAGAATAGGTGGTTTGTGTTTGTGGGAATATAACTTCTTACGATAAAAAAAGATGATGTGGTCTCTCCGGATAGCACAGCAAGGTCACGTTACCAAGAGTGTTAGCTTCCGATACAGCTAGCTGAGGATGAGGACAGACTGATGAATGACATCTGAAATGAGTTAATATTATTGACAGCTAGACAGGTACCGAAGCCTATAGTTTAGACAGCTAACAGCAGCTTAATTAACAGAGAATAACTTTGTTGAGTCCTTCTTTTCTTGTTCAAATGGGTTTGTTAGCTTGATGTCAGCTGCTGCAAAGCTGCTTTTAGCTACCTGATGTAACTGTTATGGTTATAAATGTAATACAAATCTTTGACATTTTCCCATTCTTATCATCAGAAAACACCGATGGTCTTGATCGATGCAAGTGTAAAACAGCTTAAATTCTCCAGACATGCTCATATATTTTAAATAACACGATGCCGTCCCCTGTTGCTCATTTGACACTTGCATAAATCTAAATTGAATAAATCACCATCATAAAGTTTCAAGGCTTTTATTGTGACAAGAAACATTTTCTTTGAGCACTTAGTGGTGATGAGAGGACGAGCTACATAGAAATATCCGGTTAATCTGCCATTACCTAATGTTATAAAATTATCATATTTGGATCTCTCCTCTCAGCCCTACAGCTCACTTCACCGAGCCTCCTGCACAGCTCCTTCAGATTAGTGAGTATGCACACAAACTGCAGTCTACAGTCAGTTTTTAACATGAATTTGGGAATTTTATTTTAAATTTCGTTGGATTGTCTTTGATTTATAGTGCGCTGTGCCTCTGAGTCGGCGGACCTTTGCTGCAGAAGCGAAGAAGACATACAGCAGAGAGAAGCCCCATGTGAACATAGGAACAATCGGCCATGTCGATCATGGCAAGACAACGCTGACTGCAGCCATCACGAAAGGTAGAATTACGGACAACCCAGCTTGTACTCCTACACTCCAGCATACTGAATAACATAGAAACTGACTGCTCTACTGACCTGTAACAAACAGTCAAGACCTAATTTTTCTTATTTTGTGAACCAATAAATCAGAAATGTAACCTTGTGTTTTTGTATCCTCAGTACTATCCGGAGCTGGTGGTGCAAACTATAAAAAGTATGAGGACATTGACAATGCCCCTGAGGAGAAGGCAAGAGGAATCACCATCAACGCCTCTCATGTAGAATACACCACAGCCAACAGACATTATGCTCACACAGACTGTCCTGGGCATGCTGACTACGTCAAGGTAATCTGCTTTTCTTCCATAAAACACCTGTAGCCAACCTGGCCTATAAAGTGTTGAACATGATGCAGCTTTGTTGTTATCGTAGCAGATCAGTCCTCACTTTAGTTAAGCATTTCAAGTTTGTTGACTTTATTATTGACTAAAGAAGTAATTTTCCCCTTTAATCACCCCAACCTCTTTCCTTTTTCAGAACATGATTACAGGCACAGCTCAGATGGACGGTTGCATCCTGGTGGTGGCAGCCACTGATGGCCAGATGCCTCAGACAAGAGAGCATCTCCTGTTGGCCAGACAGATCGGTGTAGAGCACGTGGTAGTTTTCATCAACAAGGCCGACGCTGTGGAGGACAAGGAGATGGTGGAGCTGGTGGAGATTGAGATCCGTGAGCTGCTTACTGAGTACGGCTATGATGGCGAGAACACACCTGTTGTGATAGGCTCAGCCCTCTGTGCCCTTGAGGTGAGGGGAAGGCTGGGAGTAAATAGTCTTACAGTTTAGATAACAGTCAGCTACTTCTTTTGTATCTATCAGTTACAGTAGAAAATATTGTAATTGCTTGAATTTGGCTCCATCTTTTGTGTTGACTAATTCAGTGCAGTGTCTAATGGGATCTGACAAAATGTTATTTGTTTTGCTCCATCTCAGAACAGAGAACCTGAGCTTGGTGTGAATGCAGTGATGAAATTGCTGGAGGTTGTGGATTCTTATGTTCCTCTGCCCAAAAGAGAGCTGGAAAAACCTTTCCTTCTGCCCATCGAAGGGGTTTATTCTATCCCAGGTATGAAAAAAAAAAGGCCAGAAATACAACCTGCACACATTTTGTCTTGCATTAAACTGAAGTGTAAAAGATCGCTGGCTTTGAATTGGAGGGTTATCAAATATCTCTCTCAGGCAGGGGCACGGTGGTGTCAGGCACTATGGAGAGGGGCATCATCAAGAAAGGAGACGACGCCGAGTTTGTGGGCCACAATCGCAGCCTCAAGTCAGTGGTTACAGGTGAGTGAAAGAAAAAGCAAAGCACATGAACCAAAACATGATAAATGTTCCGAGAGGGGACAAATTAGAGTAGAGTGGAGAAATTTTGCATAAATTAATTTTTTTTTAAAAATAGTGTCTGATCTAACAAACAATTTCAGGTATTGAGATGTTCCACAAGTCTCTGGATCGGGCAGAGGCAGGAGATAACCTGGGCGCTCTGGTCCGAGGGCTGAAGAGGGAGGATGTGAGGAGAGGGATGGTGATGTGCAAACCAGGATCCATCAAGCCACACCTGAAAGTCCAGGCCCAGGTCTGAGAGAACAAAGTTGCAGATTGTTGTTGTTGTAATGTTTTTGAACATTCAGTGAAATAAGTGACAAAACAATGTCTATTTTAAAATATAATACACTGGATTTTCTGGATACACTGTTATCCGGTAAATGAACACTGGTGTGTGTGTGTGTGTGTGTGTGTGTGTGTGTGTGTGGACACCTTTGTGTTTCCTGTATTTCAGGTGTATGTTCTGAGTAAGGAAGAGGGAGGACGACACAAACCGTTTGTCTCCAACTTCATGCCCGTCATGTTCTCTCTGACCTGGGACATGGCTTGCAGAATCACTCTGCCCGCTGACAAGGTGTGTGTGTGTATCTGTCTGTCAAATAGTCTCAGATTTGAAGCACATCCACAACTATTGCATGTAGCTACTGTTACTTTATGTAACTTCATGATGTTTCATGTATAATCTGTGAAACAATTTTTGTGTAATTTTTTTTTAATATACATTTGAAGCATTGTTATGTTTTAGGATGTGATAGTTGTGATTTTCACAAAGCTAAAATTTAATGCTAGACTGCATACAGTGGTTTCTGTTTTTCTCGTCACATGCTTGTCGCTTGTTTGGTTTACCAAACAAGTAATTGTAAAAGGATATAAAAAAGTGTACTTTTATAGACTTTTAACATTCTAATACAGCAACAAGAGTTTTCTTAAAAGTCACCACTCTCTGTCTTTCAGGAAATGGTTATGCCAGGAGAGGACACCTCCTTGACGCTCACGCTACGCCAGCCGATGGTTCTCGAAAAAGGCCAGAGGTTCACTCTGAGAGATGGAAACAAAACCATTGGCACCGGCCTGGTCACAGACATCCTGACAGCTACAGATGACGACAAGGCAAACTGGGGCTAAAGAGAAACTGCAGAGAGGGCTGGGCTGGGGGGAGGGTGTGCTGGGGGGGTCAGGGAGGCAGGGCGCGTGGGTGTCAAGGGCTGGTCAAATCAAATGATTATAGAAATAAACAAATACTCATGTACAAACCTCAAACACGAGAAGACTCAAAAGAATACATGGCTCTGTTGTGCAGTTCAACCAACCAAAAAAAAATTATGTTCAGCACTGACTATGTGTTTAGACCAGACTGTCAAAATTACTTCATTAATGTAATAAAATGTATTTAATATAAAAAAAGCATCCTTTCTTTTGTGGTACTGGTATTACAGATTATTTCTAAAAATGAATACATAAAAAAATGCTAAATGTTATAGATAAGCAGGAAGTATTCATTCATTTAAAGCGAGGAGAACACATTGATGGAGATTTACCCTGATGTCAGACCCAATAAAGCAAATATAGCAATAATCATCAAAGACACTAGGAGGTAGCAAGCAAGGAGGACTATGTGGATAAAACCAGATAAATAAAAAAATTGACACCGTTGCAGATAAAAAGCAAAGAAACGGGAACAATTAAAACATTTGAAGCAGTAACATTTACAATTAATACAATCTGCAATTAAAACTTATATATACATACTTATACACTTATATAAACTGATATATTACTATGTTCCATTCATACAGATTTGTAATGCTTAAAGACTTGGCTGACAATGGGAATTGTGTGCTGTATGTAGCAAGATGACTTTACCACATGAGGGCAGCAAATGGGTGCTTCAGGAGCCCACTGTATGCAGCTCATAATTCTGGGCTCAAAATGATTAGTCGCGAGCTTCTCTGAAAAATAGTTATATTTATTTAAACTAGTCTACTTGTTCTACAGTTTGTGGTGGATAGACATGATTATCTGGTTTATTAATTATCCAGGTGTAAGTACAAATAATCTGCTATATTGAGTGGTGATGGATTAAAAGTTTGACCTTTTTTCAGTCAATCCTGCAAGGGTAGATGAAGGTTACAGATACAACAAAATATATGGTTAAAGGTAAGTGCATTTAAATAAAAAAAAAAAAAACGAATAAAACATTCTTGTCACAACCAATTCTCAAATGAAATAAAATAAAAATGTTCCAACAAAATAACTATGTTTTGAATAGTGATCAGCTGAGAAACACAAAGTGCTCATTTCCCATTGTATTATTCAAAGTCTTTGATTGTATATGTGATTAGAATTGTCCCAAAAAATTATGCAATTGACCTTTAAAAGGTAGTTTTGGAGAAGAAAATTTAAACTCAGAATTTTAATATTTACTATATGAATGAGGTAACAATACTAACTCAGAAATAGTTATTTTTCCTTAACTGAATAACCAAGCTGTTCTCAGAGGGAAATAAGGTCTCAAGAGGACTGTTTGAAGGTAGAAAAGTGGCAGGGTCCACCTGAAAAAAGTAAAACAGTATGACATTGTGTTGTCCTTCAAGGTCAGTTTGTTTCTTCAGTTTATTCAGTCATGACAACAAAGTGTATTTAATTTGTTTAGGCATTTAAAAATTCTGTCAATTAAGCTTTTTCTCTCCTGATTAAAGTTTTTTTCTCCAAAACTCCCGATTGCACCTTTTAAGATGTAACTGAAAACCACATGTTTTGTTTAAATTAACTAATTTGACAATAACCCAAAGATTTAACTGCTGACAAAAATCCACTAATACTATAAATGAGAAAGAAAGAGAAACGACATCAGTGAATAGATGTAGAAATACCAAAGGACAGGAATAATCCTCAAGCGACGAAGTGAGGATGTGAGGGTGGTTACCGTGAGCCTTAATAGTTTTCTAGTGTCCTTCAGCAGATCATTTCCGTGTGATAAGCCAGGCCGACCCTGTCGGTGTTTGTGTGCGCTGAATTGTTGGTGTCCTCTCTGCCTGTTCATCCCCAGCAGGAAGTTCTCCTGTTGCTCTGTGTTTGCTGTAGGTATTTGAGTCAGTGCCTCCTGTAATCCAATCAGCCTGTTGCTGTAATCAAATACTGTATGTCTGCAGGAGCCGATGCTGGAGCAGCTAGCACTGCTGAGTGATGTGCTCAGCTGGACGATGAATGTCTCCATAAGCAAAATAACTTAAAGAGATACATGATCAGACAGTAAACGTCGCTGGTGGTCAGTGATACTGGCTTTAACTTTCAAGCAAGAGTGCTTGTACACTAAATTAGAAACCAGCATTTACCTGTGTCGATGTTTGCTGAGTCACATTGAGACTGTGGGCCTCCAGAGACATTTGTGCTCTGGTCACATGGCCATGTTGACAACAACCTGCGTGTAGACACACCAGCCAGATGAGATACTCTGTCAGCTTTCAACATTGTTGGTTGGATTGCCTGGATGATAGAAATAAAGATCCTACTTAAGGTTTAAGTTTAAGAATGGGTTAAAACACACTGAAATATAGTTGTAACGATATTTTTAAGATAGTAATATACAACGATTATAGTCGGGTAGTATACTACTTAATTTTTTATTGTACATGTAGAACTAGTGTTATGTAATCAGTTTCCTTTATCAGATTTTCCCAGTCAGGGTGGGTTTTCCATCCACGGGTCTTCCATTCCTTGTGAATGGAATATCACACTCCTCTAGCCTCAAAGCTGTCCACACCCCTCAAAATAATAACATGACACTGCCTTAGCTGTCTGACTATTCTGTGACAGGAAAGGGAGACTGCAATTTGATATCAAGAAGATGCTAAGACTGTTTTCTTTGACTTGTTCTGTATGATGAGATGTCACGTCCCCCGGCCAAGGACGACAAGATTTAAGGCGTATTTTCAGCCAGTCTTCTGCGGCGACGCCCATTTCCCAACAATACTGACTGGTTACGGCAAAAATCTGTTTGCATCTGAGGGTAGATGGATGGTTACATTTAAGAGACACGTCGAGGCAAAAACACGGAGGCTTCCAACTGACATTCTTTCACTTATCCTTGACAGTTATTAACCACATAGGAGCTTAAAACTGCACCAGAAAGACATACAGCTTCTCATCGCTTATCACAAAGAGAGCAATCAACCTGTTGAAAAAGACTCGTAACAACATAATACCAACACTTTCCTCATTACATGCATATGAGCTGAGTGTCATGTTGGGAGAAGAAGGTGATGGTGGTGGTATGACAGCTTGGCGAGAAGGCAGCCATGTAAGCAAACACTGTTCGAGATGGTGCTTCAACATTTTTAAGCATGAAACTTAGGAATATTTATAGGAAGACTTTGGACATTTTTTGGGTGCCTAAATCTAACCAGACCATAAGCAAGTCCCATAAAAATGTAGAGCTGAAGAAAAAGAAATGGAAAAATTCAATATAAACACTGCATTTAACATTTAACACTGAGATTAAATATTGAGATTTAGATTTACAATATAACAGGTTCACCACTGATATTTAATATATTTTTTTTTTTAACAAAAAAGTAGATATGGCAATGTTCACAGACATGGCTGTAAATCACACTAGTTTTGTAAATGTGTTTGGGGCAAAATGCTGCTTTTCGTTTCAGTGAGCTACACTTTACGTTGGTGACCCATATGACCGGGGTTTGCAGAAATCACATCGCCAAGATTTGGCAGACAGTATCGTAAAGAAGCTCTATGTTGAAGAACTTCACATTGTCTTAGTCAGAATTAATGGAATATCAGAATATTCAGGTACAATATGACTGTCTGAAGTTATAGCTTTAGGAAAGGCAGTGCAGCTGTTGCATCACGTTACTTATTTTTCCACCCTCCACCTCCATCTGGCAGCCGAGGGAAACCAGCAAAGAATAGAGCTGCTGCAATTAATGTTGAATTTGCCTTCCAACAGCCCACTCTGTATGTTGGAAGACTGACCCTCCGCAGCTTCTCATCCTCCAACACTGCCGAGTGGGTGAGAAGCATCCCGGTTTATTCTCAGTGCTCCTTCAATCACACAACGATCTCTCAGAGGATGCAGCGCCCTTCAAGCAAGAAATTATACATTCATCTGGCACTCAGATAAGTTCCTGGAAGTCAATTGCATGAAAGGATGGAGCTGCCTATTCTGTTAAATGTCACTGTGATGGGATGTGTTACCAAGATAACATTTAAATAGCTCATCCACCCACTCTTCAGCTCTATAGACAACAGGTCATAACGGGTAATTGAACAAAACCAGATCAGGATAAGATTATTCTTGGATAGACACACCACCAACACATAAACACAAGGACATTCTACTTATATTTCTATATTTTACAGGAATGTTAAGCATTTCCCATCATTGGGAGTTTTGTGAAATAGAGTTATATATAATATAGCAGCGAATATTAACTTATCAAATATGTGTATAAAACTTTCTTTGCTTTTAAATCAATGACAAAAAAATCAGCTGATATAGAAAGTCTGAGGGAACAGTAGCCGGCACAGATTTTTGTCCAGTTTGACAAAAGCTACTGTAACTTAAGTTTCTGTTTGTGCGCGTGTCTTTGTGAGTGTGCTCGTGTGCATGTGATCTCTTTTCCAGTGTTCAAGGTCACAGGGCAGTGAAATCAAGCAGGACTGCCAAGTCTTTTCTGTACGTATGCAAAGACGTGCCTGATGGATTGCATAAGAGTGAAAGAAGAAACCTCTGACCCCAACCAGATACCATCCCACCAAATCACAGCCATAAATTACACTCCATTCCTCTGTGTTTATCAAACGGCTCGCTCCCACTCTCTCTCCCTGCTGCACTTATTTGCTGTAACTCAACAACAAATGCATTCAGTGGACATGTTTGGTAAGATTATCCCTGTACTCTGTGTCTGAAGGGAAAAAGAAAATGGTTGGCTTTGTGAGATATATCTTTTATTGTGGTAGTCAACAGGATCATTCTTGTATTTGTCAATTCATAAATGGTTGTCTCACACAACACACTGAAACCCTGTGAGGAGAAGACAATGTGCAACTCAGAGAGAAGATTGCTTCAAATGCATTTAGTGGAAGACAGGAAGAGGTCGGTAGACATTATTTCAGTCCATCAAGCAAAGAGAGTGTTTCCAGTTTCCTGCATTGCTCAGAAAAGTTGTGATATTAACACTGATTTTTTTTAAATAAAGCATTAATACTTTTAGGGTCTATTCAGACAGAAAGATCATAAAACAAAAAAAAGAGAAATACATTTATTTACAGCCTGACTACTTTTACAAATAAGGAGTTCTTCCCTCTTCTTCATGCAGGAAGTCGTTGTCCGTGCTCTTGGCACAACAGGCGGTGGAGCCACCGATTGCTTTCCAGAGCAACCCCATTATGATATTTTCAGGACAAGTCAGCAAGATAAGAATACAAATGTGTAGAAATTTGCTGAAATGGCAGTCAGGTGTATAAGTTAACCCACATAGAGCTTTTAGTATGAAAAATGTGGTGGGAAAACTAATCCATCTCACCTGGGAGAAGGGAAACTGTGCTATGTAGTCTGACCCAATATCTTTATTACCTGTCCTATTAATAATAAAAGAAAAAAAGAGTAATGCCACTGGCCAAGAACATGTAAAAACATAATAAACTGTTGTATGACATCAATGAATTCAAAAGTAGAACAAATTAATACATCAAGTGCATGTATCAAAGGTTAATTTGGACACGGGCAATTTTATGAAGAGAGTTAATTTGTTATTTGTAGCCATGTGTGTGTGTGTGTGATCTACAACTTGATCAGGCCAGAGTGAAACTAGGACGCTCTTCCCTCGAAATCTCTTGGTATGAATAAGCAAACGTGTCTTGATTTCCTGCTGGACTGCTGTTTTTCACATTAACATACTTTAACAATATATGGCTACAGTAAGGCTGGATTTCTCTACACTTGTTTATTACTGTGACATATTCCTCAAACACATTTCAGACTTCTCCAAGTGTATTTTTCACCATCTGCTGCGCGGTTTGTTTTTTAAATTGTTTGATAAAATATCAAGATGACACTATCGTGAGTCTAAATGTGAGTTAGAGCTTGTTAAAACGTCCTGATTTTGCTGTCAAGAGTTTTGCACGAGTGATTACAGAACATGTGAATGTAAGAAATGTGTCCTAATGAATATCCAGAGGATTCAGGAGGTATTGATATGTTGGCTTTTACATCCACATCCAAGCAGATATATTCTCAGTACTGTACTTTGTGTTGTGTGCCAGGGCTTCTCTTTGGTCAACATTGTTTTTGGGATTTACTATTTTAACCTTATACAGAGCACAGATGTGTTGCAGCATTACTCCACTCTGTGCCACACGCACGTGCATGTGACAGGGTTTCATTTCAGATCACTTCCATTAGACTCAGCTAGATTCTCCCGGCTATGGACAGGGCTAAACTTTGAGGTGTGTTATTTTTCTTTGGTTATTTCTAATTTTGTAATTTGTTGATTCACACGGTTAGGATAACCTGCAGCAGCACATTTATAGAAAGAAAATGAATCATCTGCTAAACCCTATGCCCTTCCAGCAATGTTGCAGCCGTATCACAGTTGGCACATGAAGCTTTGGATTTCTTCAAATCTCCTACATTTAATAACTGTGGAAGGTGCCAATATTTTTGTGTTTAGCCTCTCCAAAAAAACCTAAAAATACAAAAGAGCAAGTGTGCAAGAACGGTGTGTTTGTCGGCTCTAAAGTCAGCTGTAAACATGCCTGTTGTGCCAGCTTCACCTAAAGTGACCTAACCCAGTGTTACCTCCAAGCCCAGCAGCATTTCAGACTACATTATTTTGTGTGGGGTCCCAGATTATGTCATTGCTTAAGAGCCTTGGTCACAACTAAAACATCCACTGTATAGTACTTCCCTCACTGTGAGGAAACTGGTCCTGGATGCTACCATATGAGAGTGTAGGCTAATATTTGCAGCTCTGTCATATAATCTGGCCTGATTAACAATCTGGCAACTTTTTGAGATGACATTATTAGTTCTAAACCTAAAGAGAATTAGAAAATAAGAAATATATAAATCTGTCTTATTTTCAGTAGCCTGGTCCTAAGATATCCACAACAAGATAATTTATGTCCTCTGCAACAAAAGAACAACTCTGTTTCTTTTTTTTTACCAGGTCTTTCTGTCATCGACTGATGGGGTCCCTTGGGTGAAGGGCTATTAGCTTTTGCCTACTTTTTTAGTTGGATATAATGATGTTACAGCAACTGCAGATATAAGACCACTTTTTCATTTGAAAAAGAGTCATCTTAAAACATCAAAAAATTATCTGGAGATGCTCTGTACAATCAACATGTGACGCAAACATTAGTTTAATTATCAAATCTGGCAGTGACAGCTGATGTGTCTGCTGAAAGCGAGACGGTTGTATCTGAGAAATTATAAACCGGCTTTTGTCTAGGTCATGACTGAGTAAAAACAAGAACCCATGCTTTGATTTTCCAGTCTGAAATCTGACTCCATTATCTCTGTAAAGTGCGTATGTGCTATGGGAGAACAGAGAGTTTGGTAGGCGTAGCATAACAGTAACCAAGGGTAGTTACGTTTCTATCACTGTTAACCACATTTGCCAGGTTCTGATCCAATTCTTCCCAGATTCACGGAAAATAACATGCAACATGCAAAGTAATCTGCATTTCCATCCATTACTACCACACTAACAAGGAATTTAAGTGCCTAAAGATAAATAGTTTGCACTAATTCCCCAATCAGGTGTCATCAAACCACTGCAAAATTAGAGGGCAGACTGAATTGACGTAAATAAAAGAGTGCTAGTCAAACCCCGTTGTAAAACAATGTAGAATACATGATAGCATGGCATATAGGTGAGTGTTATAGTCTCTCCTCATCGCTCCACACAAATTTACAGTATCTTTGTTGAAATGGAAGCTTTTCTAGACTTATTTACCTCATGTGAGCCTGCGTACATCATGATCATGAAGTCTTTTTGAATGGCACTTAGTTGCATTTTGCTTTAATTGATACAGCTTTTCTACCTCAGCCAAGGGCAAAACCTTTTTTTTTTTGTGCAAAACTCAGGGTTTGTTTAAAGTGAAACTCTCGCCAAAATGCAACCTAGGCTTTTTTGTGAATGTATATGAGTCAAACCTCGTGTAAAAGCATAATTAAGACGAAAGAGGCACTTTTAAGATTTACTGTATTTTCATTTTCAGGTCAAACTCATTTTAAATCGGAGTACTTGGGGCAAATTAGCAATAGCATCAAAATCGCTATTTTTAAAACAGTAAGAAGGCTCAACACAACATGAAACTTTGCTCGTAGTATCACCAGGGTCTCTACACATGAACATGAGAGAGAGAGTGAGAACATTGTTTGTGTACACAGAGTTTACTAAAAAGAAAGTTTTTGAAAAACTCACGTTAGCAGATGTTTCCTCCGCTCGCCGCTGTCCTGCCAGTGAGAAGTATCGATCTCCACATTCGATGTAACATGGAGGACAGTTAAGGTGGACCGCTCCTAAAGCTTAGTTCCATATAAATGCACGGATAATTCGTTGTTCTGTTGTAAGCGAAAAACAATATTGATCTTGAAGTTGAAAAAGGAGCCTCATATAAGAAACAATACTAAAATCAAAGCCGGAAAAGTCACGTGAGATACCGCGTGGATAGTTGTTGCTAGAAGACAGTAGCGTTCCACCTTAACTCTCCTAAACGTTACGTCGCATTCGGAGATCGATACTTCTTGGCTTCCATGACGGCGGCTAGCGGAGCAAGCTACTGCTAAGGTGAGTTGTTCAAAAACTTTCTTTTTAGTAAACTCTGTGTACACAAACAGTGTTCTTAATGCTTGTGTTCATGTGTAGAGACCCTGGTGATATTACGAGCATTTCATGTTGTGTTGAGCCTTCTTAGTGTTTTAAAAATAGCAATTTTGATGCTATCGCTAATTGCCCCAAGCACTCCTATTGATAATGAGTTTGACCCAAAAACGGAAATACAGTAAACCTAAAAGTGCCTCTTTCGTCGTAATTATGCTTTTACATGAAGATTTGACTCATATACATACACAAAAAAAGCCTAAGTTGCATTTTGGCGAGAGTTTTAACATTTTTGGTGTGTCCATTCAGCTGACTTTATGCACATATTTGGAGTATGCATAAAAATGATAAAGCGCCAACAATATCATTGCTAGTAAACTGGTGAAAAAGAAATTGCATACTCATCATAGTCTCAGGTATATGTTTAGACAGAGATGATTAGTTTTCCCCATTGGTATGCATGAATGAAATATTACATTTATTTCCCTTTACTTGATGGATATGTTTATAACTCTACCATGTCATAGGTCTCCCACAGTTCCATGCAGTCCATACAATGTATGATTTTCTGTGTTATGTAACTAACCAAACTAAAGTCTTCGACTTACACTGTATGATGTAAAATATTTAGTCATATCGTTCACATAAGTTATACCATTAAGATGGAAATCCACTGTTGAACTACACCTCTGTTTATACCAGATTATTCTGGAGAAATATCTCCAAGTTTTAGTTTTCTGAACATAATCTGCAAAGTGTCAATTCCACTCCACACTCAGGTGTACATTGTATATAAGGGGACTGTGAACAGCACCTGCAGATCGTCTCATCAAAACTATGAAACATCTCTCAAAATATTCATACAAAACTATGCTAATGTCATGCACTTTATTACTAGGATCATCTGCAAATTGAAATATTACAGTTTTGTTTGCATTTGATAAAGCTCAAAACCATTTAATGGAAGCAGCAAAAGTTAGTAAGAAATGTGATGAGTTTCATTCATGCTTTTATGACAGAGATCAGAAGTGTTTCTCCAGCTGCAGCAGAAATGTCTCCAGTGGTATCCTCATGTCAGTAGAATGACAGTCATAGGGCTCTTCATGTGACGCTTGCAAAACCAACAAAACAAGCAACAGCCAAAGGTTACATCACTGATTCCCTACAGGAGGACATTTGATCACGTCCGGGAGTGGCCTGCTGATTAACTAGCTCCGATGAACACTTCCCGTCTTTCTCCTCATTTCCCTCTTCATCCTCCTCATCCCTGCTGATGAAGGCCAGCTCGTTCTCATAGCAGAAGGAGTTGGCGCCAGATGTTGGGAATTTTCTCTCCTCCATGTCCTTAGCACTGCATCTGGGGGTGGATGGTACTTCGAATGTTTTGTGAAAGTAAGCATAATCTATCCTGTATTGGCTCTTCTCCTCAAAGATGACAGGCTCAAAGCGGTGACCCCATAAGATCTCCGAGGGCAGGTATGAGCTGCGTGCTTGCGTCGTCATAGCTGTGGCTTCTACCAGCCCTTCAAGTATAATTACTATCTCAAAGTCAGATGTTTCAAGATCTTGCTTACTGATGCCAAACAGTGGGCTTTCTTCATCAATTTCATGTATGACAGTGAGGGGTGCAACCAGAAACAGGCGGTCTGTGCCTTTGTCATAGCCTACATTCATGTCAAGCTGATCCAGCGGGATATATTCACCTTCCTCTGTGTAACGGGACTTGACGAGCTGGGCTCGCACATGAGCTTCCACAATGTGGCTTTTCCTTAGATTGGCAACCCTGAACATGAGGCACAGCTTACCATCACGCAAAGCGATTACTGCGTTGTGGCTGAACAGTAGAGTCTCTGCACGCTTTTTAGGCCGCGCCATCTTGGCCATGATGGCACCAATCATGAAAGCATCGATGATGCAGCCCATGATGGACTGGAAGACCACCATGAAGACTGCAGCCGGGCATTCCTCTGTCACATAACGAGCTCCATACCCAATGGTTGTCTGGGTCTCAATAGAGAACAAGAAAGCTGCCACAAAGGTGTTGACCTGCGTGACACAGGGAATAAAACTGTCATCTGCAAGATGTTCCAAGTCACCGTGTAGGAGGCCGATGACCCAGAAGGCCAGGCCGAATGTTAGCCAGGACACCACAAACACCAGGCTGAATAGCAGAAACATGTATCGCCAGCGGATGTCCACACAAGTTGTGAAAATGTCAGAGATATACCGCTGTGACTTCTCATCCATGTTTGAGAAATGGATGTTGCATTGGCCAGCCTTGCTGACAAACCGGCTGTGGTATTTGCGCCTTGTGTGAATCTTGCCATTGCCGAAGCTGCCCACAGCAGGCATGGTACTCAGTCTTAGGCCTTCTTCTTCACCGGACACGAAGCTGTGGTGGTGGGCCCTTCCCACACTCATGCCTCAGTGGGGCACAGCCACGTGACTTCACACTATTAGCCCGGCTCATACAAAACTGACCAGTCTCACAGGAAGTGCACAGCTCTGTCCAAAACTGACTCAGTGACACCTGGAATTGAACGACGAATCACAGAAGAAGTTTCCTGTAAAGAAAGGACAGGTAAAACATTAGTACAATTTCCATTATCTGACCAATGTCACTTTTGAAAAGTCAAATATCACCTGAAAAGTCGAATATGAACTCATGAATTAGTGTCTTTTTTTGAAAAAAATAAATAAATAATTAAGCCAGCAATGCAGTGATGGGATGTATTGATCCTTTGCAATATTTGATATCAATGTTGTTTGCTTCTGGTTTTCGCAGAGGGATTGTTTATGGATCACACTAGAAAAAACTAATGACTATGAGGTATACTTCAGCGCTTCATTGGCTATAGCTATGTTTTTGCCACCACTATTGCTTAAGTACAGACTTCTGTTGCTCATGATATACTTAAAAATATCTCGACATCTCTCAGGAGTCACTTGCTGTCAACTCTCATAGTTGTAGGACCTGGTGTCGGATAAATTATGTTGTATTTTCACTTGTTGATTGATATTAAGTAAAACAAACATGATGAATATAATTTACATTAATCTGGGCTTTGAAGCAGTTTTTAAATTGAGTAAATCAAACATTAAAGAGATAATGTGATTTTTAAACTGCCTTCTACATCAAAAGCTTGGTTTCAGGATAATATATTTAATCTTCTTTTACACAATACTAGTTAATCTGCTACATCTCCTTTTTCTGTATCTCCTTTCATAGCCTGCACTTTATTTTCTGTCTTACGTCTTTCTCCCATGCTGTTTTGGAAATACTCTGGTATATACAATACATGTTTCTCTGATCAACAAAGTACAGAAATAGCCAGCTAATCCAATGCCCTGCCATTTCATATGACGTATCTTCTGTTTCCTCCAGCTGGCACAGCTATTAGAGTCACTGGAGTACTGTGATGAGGCTGTGTGATTCCCCTGTGTGACTGAACTGGAAAATAATATGGGCTGAAAAACACGGTGCATAAAACGTGTATCATAGGGGAGACAGCCTCAGATAGAAATAGTTTGATGGTAGGAATCGATGGGATCACCACAGGCACATTAACGGGAAAAAATATTTCACAAAAAAGGGGAAATGTATCCTGATTGGCCCCAACTGCAGCCTTCAGCACATGCAGCTTGTTCTGTGTTCATGGTAGATATAAAAGTTTCTGCAAAGTTTTGTTTACTTTGTGAATTTTGTCTTTTATGATGTTTATACTTTGTGTTCTAGGATAAGAGTCTTAAAAATCAGTCTTATTATATAAAAATATAACTTACCCCTTATCCCTAGGTGTGTGTTAATTGTTGTACTAAGTGTACTAAATTTTTGCACAGAAAATTTTTAAATTGCCAAGTGATGAAGTGAAGTGGAGATTTGGAGCTGAGCCAGCCTTCGTGTCCTGGCCTCCAATCAAGTCAATAAAAATCTCTCCAAACATCCTGTTTCACACAGAAACACGTTACACAAAGGAAGACAACTGTGATGTCATTATTAGAAACAGGTTAATAGAGCCACTGCATGAATATTTTGGAGTCAGGCTGTTTATTGATGTTATAGACCTTGTACCTCAACTTCAATAGTAACTTTAATTTGTGATAAACAAGAACCTACAGTCGATAATGGAACAGTGATTGGTTGGGGTTTGGCACAAGGTATCTTTCACCATCACTAATTGGTTAGTCGCCACCCGCAAGGGGAGATGGGATAACAATGGCAGCGTCAACAACACGAGCAGAACATGCTGCTGTACGCGACTTGCCTGAAGACCCCCCGCTGCGTAAAGCCACTTTTGACGGTTGGAGATACAAACAATACTTTGAATTTGTTGAACATAAGGAAAATAACTTGACTGTAAGGTGCACACTTTGTCCGTGTTGGAAACTTCTCTCCACTGCTACTAACACTACCTCAAACTTAACGAAGCACCTACAGAGACAGCACGCACACACACAAAGCTTGTTGCTAAGGAACCATGAAGCAACATGAATGTAACGAGTAATGTAACGAGTAAGGTAACTAATTACTTTCTTCAGGGAGTAATCATGTAATGTAAGGCATTACTATTTTTGAGAGTAATGTGTAATGTGTAATATATTACTTTTTTGAGTAACGAGCCCAAACACTGGTGGGCAACTAGAAATCTTTATTCAGTGACACTAGATGAAAAGTTAAAGGTGCAATACTTAATCATTTTAGGTTAAAATATAAAAAAAGACTGACATTTTGAAAGAATGTGCTGAAATTTGAGTTTTGACATTATGTCATAGGCCTGTGTGTACAGTGTTGCAGAAATGTGTACTGAAGTTAGCATGCTAACCACCCCTTACCCCTAATACCACTTCGAGCTCCCAGTCCGGCAGTTAGCTGCAAGGCTTTTCAGTTTGAATTGGAGAGGTGGCTTACATATTGCACCTGTCATTGTACACGTTCATATCTCCCTTCGAATGCAGTCTAATCATTCAACTTGTTGAATAGCTGAAACATTTCATTTAAAAGCACAAATTTAAACCTCATGGTGGAACTACAAAAAAAAATCAGTGATCAGCAAAGTCATAAGGATTCATCCTCTGGGAAGAGAAATGTTTGACTGAAATTGTTGATTTAATAGTCTGCCACTAGCATGGCTGAACATTTAGCTCCATATACCAGCATTAGACAAGGCTCTAGTTTACTTCCTTAATGTTCAAAACATGTTCAGACGGTCTTGTCAGCTGTTCAGAGAGATTTTGATTTCTTGATGTTCACCTGTTCTGATTTTTCAAAGTACTGTTTTACTATTATAGGTTTAATTAACTGACACTAATCACAGTTTAATGTAATGGAACCATAACACCGTAGACTTGAGGGGCCAATAGGAAGGCACTTGAGCTACAGATCAGCACAAGGTGACATCACGGCCAAAAAACTGACATGTTAGAAGTTGACTTTGAGATAATGATTGATTTTGATTAAAGTGTTTGTCTTATGGGATATCTGCGAACTTTAGGTAATCACAAGACTAGGTTCACCCAGATCAGAGCTCATTAAGATGATTTGTTTTTTCAAGAGACAAGTTGCACTCAAACACCAAATAATATTCCTCTGTGATTTCAAAATGTTATAGAGCAACTTGGATTTCATCTTTAATGAAACTTCCAAATGGGGTCATGAAGGCAGCTGTGCAGGTGTCCCCACGAGGGATACTCTACAGCTATGGGGAGACATTAATACCTTGTGACAGAACAGGTGTGTTACAAGTAGGTAATCAATTCAGTACACATTTTCAGCTGTTTCAAACCCCCAGCCTAAATTTAAAGAGAAACGACTGATGGAAGAATGGCAATAACAACAAATTGTATATTTTCTTGCCTGGGATTGAGTGTATCTTATGCAGCATTTGCTGTTTCTCAATGCTCTAGTTGCTAGGAAGCAGGATGTTGAGTGTCCAAAGGATATTAATATCTAATATTTGGTGCGACTGCTCCTCAGCTCTCACTGGAGCTGCACTCTTCCCACTGGGCTGTGATCTTAGAGCCGGAGCAGAGATTAGTCTCTGTCACTGCTTACATTTCTCACAACTGCAGCTGTTCTCACAGAAAATATGAATGTAGCAATGAGAGGCAGTCGACAAGTTAGGAAATCTGTATAAGGTTGTTGGCTACAGTATGACAGCCTATTTATATATTTTCTGTGTGAAATCGCAAGCAGCTTACCTTGTTTGCAAGTGTTCCCAATAAATGTTGATTTCCAACTGTCCTTCTCTTCAAGATCTCCCAGTCTTTTAGCCAAACTACTGCATATCTCTCCTCAGGCTTCCTTCAACTCTTCTCTTCGGTTACGGGTAGAACCACTCTATCCTCCCGAGGCAGAAAACTAAATGGCCACAGAGTACCATCGTCTCTGCCTCCTAGTTTTAACGCGTATCTTTCTCCACTCAATGAGGAGAGCATCACAGTCACTCCTACTGTCCTCCAAAGTTACTGCTCGATTGATATCCAGTGGGTCAGAAACAGACAAGAAATTAGAAAATGACTTTAGTCATAATTCTGAACCTCAAAATAGCCACTTGATCAGAGTCAAATTAAATATCTGTAGGGATCACATGGCCTGTAGGGTCCAATCCAATCAAAAAATCACTTCCTCACAGCTTATTTTAGAGGCATGGGCAGTCGGCAGTCTCACACTTTCTTGGTATATCTGCTATCTGATCTTGTTCTGCTGCAGAACCCACTCTGTATCCCACATCCAGTGAACTATTGCTCACTGCTCAGCTCTCGTCCTCCCCCTCCCTCTCACGGTGTCACTGTAGATACTTGGCATTTGGAGACAGCGTGCTCTTCCCCTACCAAGTGTTGCACCAGTGCTGGTCAGCAACGGTCAGAGTTGGAAGAACCAACAACTATCAACAACTATGCTAAACTGATTGTTCAGGGTTTAATTAGGTTAAATTACTTTTCCTATAAAACATTTCTAGACACACTTCTGTAACATTGGGTGTATTATTGGTCAGTATATTAAATCTGCCCATTACATAGGCATCTATGAAAATAATAATTACAGGTAATTCAGTCTTCTAATTCACTACCATACTTTATAATGTTGAAACCAAACAGATCACAGAGTGGGTGGTGTGGTCTCTATTTTGACTCATTCAGATAAAGCAAGGCAGCTCCTGGTGAGCATGTTGGACTTTGAAAAGGCACATGTAGGCTGTTTCGTGCTGAACATCACGCATTTGTCTTATGTGTTGGTGCATGCCTGGGTGAAGAAGGAAATCACTTGGTGCCTGTGGATCGCAGGGCCAATAAGTAATTGTTCATCTTATTACGCCAGAGGCTCTGCGAGTGTGTGTTTAGGCACAGTGGTGCTTCAAGTTACAAGGTAATATCAGCATGTTAAACTTGCTCTCAATGGCAATGCTAAACAAGTAAAGCGTTCACTCGACTCAAAGCACAACTAAGGCACATTGTGATTACTTTGTATTTGTTCATACACCAAAGTATTGTAAAAACAAAAATGTTAAGTTAATAACGACTCTAGTTCATATGTCAGGAACATGAAAGTCATCAGGATGCATCATCTGGGAACCATGATATGTGTACCAAATTCTGTGCCAGCCCATCTAGGTAAATATTTACATTTGCTGGTGATGCTAGAGGAAAGGTCAGGGGATAAAATTATTCGGGTTCATCTTCTGGACACCACTAATATATCTGTTCAAAAATTTCATGTCAATCCATCCTCTTGTTGAAATAGTGGATGGATGAATGGTCCTCAAGGGAACATGAATGCCTGAACAAAATTTCAGGGCAATCCATCCAATAGATTAAAATCTACCTTCTCTGTGCTTTGGGCGAGCTACAACACATCTGATGTTTTTAACAACCCACTGCCACACAGTTCTGTGTGTTTATGAAATCTGTTGTGAGTTTATATGGACAGAAAAGAGATCAGTAGTTCCAGAACTGGCCTGACCCAGATTCACAAGAGGCCATCACAGAGCAGCGAGATGGTTGAAAGGTGTGCATGTGTGTCACTGGAATATAATGGCCTCCAAGGAAGCTAAGCCAAGGTCGTCTGAGTATCAGTTTTCTGATTATAATAGGAAAAAATACTTGACCTTTATGAGTGTTGGATCTGTGTTCACTAAGGCAGTAAGACTAGTATATCTTCGTTTCACGAGGACAACACATTATTTTAACTAATGCATGTATGACCTGACATTTTAAAGCATGTTAATGTACAGATTTATACAAATAAAAATAAACATTATACAAATTTCAGATATTATAAAGATGTCAACATTTGTGAGAACTTGACCAGATTGAAGAGACGTCACCTGAATCATATACAACTAAATGGTGCTAATGGTAAGGAATTACTTTGTTTCACAAGTCAGAGTAAAATCTTTTGCAGAAAATGTACTGATTGTAACTCTTGGTGGGCTATAACTAGAGATGAATGGTTATACCTTTAATACAGCACATTTCAAAACTAAAAAAACACAAGCTGCTTTGTGTGTGTGCTTCTGTGAGCGTGTGTTATTTTCTTTACATCCACACCACATGTTACTGGTACTGTACTGTTACTATGCTGTCAGGGCTGTATATGGGTTATGGGTTCAGTTAGGAGATGGCAGACCAGATGGGGATGTGAAGTGTGCTACAGAGAGAGCCCAGTTGATACCTCGTACCCTGAGAGTTATTTAAAGGCCTCCACACTGCGGCAGGACAAAGTGGGCCAGGCTCGGCCACACTCAAGACATAAGCTGCAGCATTTGATCACCTTTCAGATAATCAGCACACACTTGCCTGCTTCATTTCAAGTGTTATGTCAAGTTCTGTTATCCCTGTGTGGCACAGAAGACACCAGTAAGAGCACAGGATGTTTACAGGAGCGTAACTGGTTCTGGCAGGACACTCAGGATCAGGAGCATGGCAGGTACTCCAATTATACAACTGTGTAACCGTCTGTTTAGTTCAGTCTCACCAACTCCTGCTGTTCTCGCTCCCTATGTGTGATTCTGCAGTTCCTGCTCATTGTTCTATTATCTATAGCTGTACACAGGATCTGCAACATGGCCTGTAATTGCTGTTGGAATTCAAATTGATCACAGAGTTAATCAACACATGTATCAGCTGTTATCTCTTGTGCAATTGTGAAATCTTTGAGCAAGAGCTTGTGGCTCATTTTACCTTTCAGACGGTGAGTGCAGAGTTTATTTCAGAGGGGAAAGGCACAGTACACATAATTTAATGACCTACGATCACAGCCAAAGAGGATGGTTACATAAGATGGTGTTAAACAATGTGCTATTTAACATTTTTCTCATTTACCATGCCTTTTGTAGTACAGCAGTTTCACCCACTGATAATTAAATGAAAGATTAAATAAATATGACTCTTTATTAACTGCTTTGTCGACAATCTGTGCTAAATTAGGGTTAGAGTTGTTTATTTAGTATCCATGTCTTGGTGAGCTTTACTGGTGGTGGTGACAGCAGAGAGGATCATCTGTCAGTCGAGCCAACAAGTCAGCTGTGAAAAGAAAAAAGCCAAAATCTCAGCTGAAGCATCACTTGCTGCTTTCCAAAAAAAACAAAAATAACATGCAGAACAACATGACTCATCTAGTTTGTGCCAAATCTAATAAAAAAGGTGTGAAACATTACAAAATCAATCTATCGCACTAGTGAAGCTAATTAAGTACATGACAGAAACAGACGTTTTTTTCAGCTGACGTTAGCATTTGCACTTAACGTAACTGCTCCATAATTACAAAGGAGAAACTTGTAACAACACTTGAAACAACAACATAACACTGGGAGCATACCAATGTCAGTTGTTGTTTAGGTTATGAAAAAGCATAACAATGCATAAAACAACAACAAATTAAGAAATGCCAACTCCTGAAGTGAAATATCAGCGTTATTTGTGACATGAATGTAATGGTATCACAGTGATATTACTGTGCGAGAATTGTGAAAACATTAAACTGCTATTTTGTTGTTATCATAAGCACATTACACTATTATTACCCCACATTTCCCTCCATTTTAACGTTAGCCCTATCATATGACTTTATTAAAAGATTTGCCTGTTGGTACCCTGTTATGACTGAGATGCTTTGCTGTACTATTATCCTGAGATATGGTTAATAAATAGGATATTACCAGGGTATTATCCTTGTTGGTTTATTATTGCCCTCCTTATCAGCTTTTTATATGCCCTTAAGTGCTATCACATATTTTGCAGTCGCCCTTTGAGATTTTTTTCAGCTTGGCCACAAAAAGTATTTCGGTCCATCTTAGGAACAAAGCTAATTCTCCTCCAACAAAATGGCTGCAGGCCCGTGGTGTGAGACAGCCGTGATCACAAGGAAGAGAGAGAACAAACATGAGTCTTTGTTGGCAGCCAGCACCGACAAAAGCAATCTGAGTGGGGGAAGAAAGGCGCTGTGCACCCACCCAACAGAGAGAAATGCTGCATATCCACAAGACAGTGGACTTCTTTGGGAGCTTCTCACTAACCTCCCTGCTCCAGTTATACTCCAGACCAGCCTAATCAACACCCTGTCTCATAATAATAAAGTGCTCTCACCATGTGGAAAGGACACCATGTCAGCTCCACACATAAGGACTGGAGGTAAAATGTCAGGTAACTCTTACTGTGGGGCAACATCTGCATTCAATCCAATAAGTTGAATCAACCTTTCTATGTCTCATCCAGGTTGATAGTAAAGTGTCTTTTACATTTTGAACAAAATGAGATTCTAGGGCCATTTTATGACCACATACAATGTTTATCTCTCCATTATGGTGAGATGTTTAACATTACTGAGAAGTAACGGTATGTTTTGTTTTCAGTAATTAACAGATCCAATTCTAGCTGCAGAAAGATAAAAACAAGATATACAATAGCTTTAGTATCATTTTAAATGTAAGCTGCATCTGTTGAGTCAGATCAAAGAATGGTGCCTATCAACTGTTTTTGTATTGGATCATATCTTATGGCCCTCCAAGATGTCCATATCTAATAGAATTGTGCTGTACATCTTCACATCTGTTTTTCGCACCAACCAAACTTTGCTTGTTTTGGACACATTCTACTGACAGCACAATAGTTGACTGTATCAACATGGCTTCCCTAATACCAATCAGCATCATCTTCCTCCATGCAGAGGCTGGTGTTGCCAAACTGACAATGGTGCCAAATGTATATTTAACTCAGGTGAACAACATAGGATTTATCCATTGTCATGGAAACACTGACAAATTTGAGTATGAGCAAGCAAATTGCATGTAGGTCACACGCCTCTGGTCCTGCTTTTGTAACACTATGATGCAAATCAAATTGGGAAAAAGAACATCCATGCAGCTCCTTGCAGTGCATCAGGTTGTGCTCACTGATCAGAGCAGTGTCTGTGCTGGTTGCAGTAATTGATCTTTGCATGACTAAATGGGCCACTTATTTTTGCAGCACGAGCAGGTGCACCTGTGTACTGCTGGGTCTACATCAGCCGCTGATCAGTCATGAGGACCCGGTAGCGTTTGTGGGGCAGCTCAACTCAGAACAGGGAACACAGGTGCACCACGCTGCTCCACACATAAATGAATGTAGAAACACACTGACAGAAGTGGATATTTTCTATAGTTGAGAATTACTTTCTTTGTTTCTCTTTGTTCAAAGTTTTGTAATTGGATTAATATTGTATTGGTATTAGATTCTCAGGAATTTGAGATAAAATAAAACACAAAGCCATGAGAGAGCTATTTATGAACATGTTTTCAGTTAGATTCAATCAATCATGTGTGTTTATTCTTTGAAGTACAAAGATGACATGAAAATAATATGTCGGCGAGGTCATCTGGTTTAAGGGACAAAATTCATCCAACACCAAGAACCCTAACTTTATCATAGATTCAGTGTTTCATGCATTCTTTTAAATGATATCCAAGACTTTATAGTGGCCTACTAAAACCAATAAGCAACTAAACAGAAAATCATCCAATTATGGTTCAAAGTTTCTGTACTCATTGACCCTGTAAATGTAGATTTCTTTATATTTCTGAGAGAATTTTTCGAATTTCT
Organism: Sparus aurata; assembly: GCF_900880675.1. NCBI lineage: Eukaryota > Metazoa > Chordata > Actinopteri > Spariformes > Sparidae > Sparus > Sparus aurata. The sequence goes on along the minus strand of NC_044209.1, from coordinate 12,119,176 downwards.
AAATTATAGTGAAGCAAATTAAAAACTAGTTTTACAAAATCACACACATGTAAATGACCAAAACTCCACACTTTGGGAATATTTATAAATGTGGCAGTTTACTAATCCTGATCCCAAGAATTTCAATTTTGCTTTGTTGTCTTTTGTTGTTGTTTTTCTTCAGACACACAGTATCTATAGAGAGACTGAAGAGGCTGCCACATAGTCGTCACTTTAGGCAGACAGGGGTTTGGTGACTTGCTCAAGTGTACAGGAGTTGAACTGACAACTCTTCAGTCCACACTTTGTAACATGGTCTGAGCCAGACATGAACCAGGCAACCTCCAGGTTCCAAGTCAAGCCATGAATTATTAAAAAAAAACAAGAAAAGAAAAAAGGCCAGGGCAACCCGTTTAAAATTTTTGTTTTGTCCAGTACCCAAAGATATTCAATTTACCTTGCGATGAAAAATAGACTAGTTTTCTGCCAATTGACATATCAGCTATGTGTTTCAGCTCGAGTCCAATTACTGGCTGTTTGCAGAGCTGATGTTGAAACTACACTGACTTTTAGAAAACGGAGCCCACAGGTGCAGAATTATATCCACGATGGATTATATTAAGTATCAAAGTGTCGGCTCACATGACTGCAGTTTCACACGCAGTAGTCACAGGGAAGGAAAGATGAGTGTTAGGTTTTAATGAGGTGCAATGTTCCTCTTTAGGAATATGACTCCAAGGAACAGACCACTGTCAAGATTAGGTGTTCTGCAAGGGTGCTGAGAGATGATTGAGAATTTACACAGAAACCAGATCTCTGGAGATGTTGACATTTATCGTTAAAGATCTTTGTTTCCTCTGAAAAGCTGGACAGGTTGGAGTAAAAAGAAAACATCCTTCTTAAATCGCTCCATGTAACGTTCTATATAATTCTAGGTTCACATATATGAAGGGTTACAGGTTAACTGAGGCAAGCTGGAACATATCTCTGAGTAACGTGAGGCATGTTACTTAAATGTCAACAGCATGTTAAGCAAAGGTGGTTTATTCCGAAGCTGTTAGAAGATGTTTGGGATCTGCCTGCAATGAAACCGAGGATCCCGTTCCACTTCTGCATGTCAGCTGATCTGATGATGGCGACTCTACAGAAGTGTGTTATGAGATGCAGACCCCGTGCTCCACTGACAAGCTACAGTATGTGTGTTTTATGAGCAGAGCAGACATCAGTGTTTTCTCTTGCGACAGCCTCCTCATTAGCTGCAGGGCTCCTGAGCGCTCTGTGTCACACACTGTCACTGTATGTTGAACAACAAGGTGAGACAGTTCCTGGTTGAGTTTTTGGTTGACCAGCCAGGCCTCACATGCTCTGTAGTTATCATGTTCCAAACAGCTCTGCTATATCAACACTTAGGACACTTTATTTTACTGCAAGAGGCAGTGAGCCAGTTTTGCATTTCAATATCATGGGTATCATTTTTGCAAAAGTGGCTTGCCCGGCAAAGAGAATCCCTGCAAAAGAGCTGTCTTTAAACCATTTTACTAATAATAAGACATTACATGTACTAGTTACACACTTTACAATATATAGGAACATTATTTTCTTTTGGCATGGAAGACGGTTTTTTACTTTCATATCAGATATTGTGAGAGGGAAACAGGGTAAAACCTCTAATGTGTGTTCATTCGATTAACAGACAAATAAGATGCAAATACTTTATTGCCAGTCTTTACATGATGCCATTATGCCAGAATACAAAAGCTTCAAACATCATGACTAATATTTTCACACACTGATAAAAAAAAATATTAGCATTTCCTAAAATGTTCGCAGATTTGTTATTTTAAAAACAGATACAGGTCCAGTGACATCATCTCTGTTGCCTTCGCTGGCATGGTAAATGTTGTATTATGCTACATCTAGTGGTGCAATATGTTAATAACAGTTTTTATACAAAGGATGCAACACACTTAGTTATATTTGAATAAAAACACAGGCAATGTGTCTATACGTTACACTGTGCAAAATCCTGAGCATCAAAATATATTATTATTATAATTTCTGTGTGATTACTCTGTTATATTTCATAGTAAACTTTTAGAAATGTTTATCTAGAAAAGCCAGTGTTTGTTGCTCCCTCTAGTGGCATTAAGATGCTTCTCTCTCTCACACACACATACACAAAAACACTAAAATCTTGACTGCTCTTTTCCTAATCACAAAGCACATGAACAACAAACAAGAACAATTCAACTTTTTACACAGTTTAAAAAAAAGAGCTACACATACAGTAAGAAACAAAACAACATCCTCTGTCTTTGAACTGCACTGACCAAACAGCAGTTTTACTCCAAAACGCAGATCCCACACTCTCATCTTGTTTGGATCAGAAAGACTCAAACAGCTTCATTCTCTCTTGGGCTGAAAGGCCTTCTTTCAAACTCTGGAAGCCAAAAACAAATACAGAAAATATGAGGTAAAAGAAAAAATAATAGCGCTAAATCTCTACCTGGATGACTGAAACCCTTCAGTGTGAGGTAAGGGTATAAAAAAGGTGGTTTATACTGTATGAAGGCAACATATGAAGGTTTTTGTATTTATCAACTGACAAAATCTTACCTTGGATCTCACTCCTCTGATCTGTCTGGTGAGGTATGATTTCTCTGTTTTCTTCAGAAAAGCAGCATTACTTGTGTTTGTCACAGTGTCATCTGAAAAAGCACAAGAGCAGAAAACACAAAGGGAATTATCCATTACTCAATGAGGAGTTTATTTTCTAACCTATGGTCAGAGCCAGTCTGTTTCTACCTGTTATTTCATTTTGTTTAAAGCTGCTAACTGTGGCTTCCTTTTTACTAAACAGAAAAGAAAGTGGTATCATTCTTCTTGTCCCACTCTTGGCAAAAGAGCCAATGGCTTATTCCACCAGATTCCACAATTCCTTTTAGGTTGACCTAGACATGATTAAGTCAACTGTGCGCTGACAAAGTACACAAGGCTTCAATTTCACTAACCAGCTAAAGGAGTGTTAAACACTTGAATGTATGTGTGAGTATAAATCTCATAGGTTATCATTGCATTTTTAAAAAATACACAAAGTAAAGAGTGTCTCACCGAGGCTCAGTCCTGAAGCGTCTCTGTTGGGGGACCAAGTGTTGGACTTGAAATCTTCACAGAGTTTGTTGGCATCATGACGAGGTTCATCCTGGCTGTTTGTATAGAGAGCCTCGAGCTTGTTCTGGGCATATATTTTGTCCTGTTACAGACAGACACACATGCACCCAAACATTTACGAGCATGTCACTGTGAAATCAAAGATTGTTTTAGATCTAAAAGTTAATCTTTCATATGCATGATAAACACATCATCAGACTGTCAGGGTACATTAATAACATGTTTTACATGTGCATCCTTCATGTATATAAAACTATGGAACACTGTAGCTTTAAAAATTAGACTTGGAAACTCAGACTTAGTATGGCCTATAATTAGCTCCTGTCTCTTTGAATCTGTCTGTTTGAATCTTTGATGAGATGTGTTAATGCAGTTTTATAAATAGTAACTCTCATTCTCCCTCCCTCTTTGAGTGTAATTGATGCTTTTATTGCAGCCAAAATTCATTCATTCATCGTTTTAAACAGCTGCCTTGACCAAGTAAACTGTATCACATTTCCCTAGTCTTCAGGTAAATATTAAATGAAAAAAAGGTTATTGTTGTTGATCTGACATGTTTGCCTTTTTTGTTATTTTTTCATTAAATACCAGATGTTTTTTTAAGTTTGACTTCCAGAGATTATTTGAAAATTTAGACAAGAAAAAGGAAAATTAAAGAGATTTCCGTACCATTCTAGCAATCTTCAACTCTTCCCTGAGAGAACGGGCTTCCTGTCTGAGAAACTGCATTTCAGCCTCTCTCGCCCGCAGAATCACCTGTAACACATATCAATACAGTATGACAAAAAAACATATTAAAGTTCTCCAGTGATTTATATGTTCTATGTTAGTGATGTGGCGAAGATAAGTCCCAACATTTACTATTTACCTCTGGAAATAGCTGCATTATTCCACCTTTTCCCTCTAACATTTATAATATGTATAAATGACCTCAAATTGAATTTATTAAAGATAAATCATTCGCAAACTTAAGACAGACAGAGTTTATGATGTGGTACAAAGAACAGAAGGGTTAAACGTTTCCATACACTTACCTCCATCTCATAGATGTCATCTGCTTGAGTTGCATCAAATGACTGTTTTCCGTTTTGTGAGAAAATTTGTTGAGACATTTCATCTGCCTCGCTCTTAATAAAGAATGACAGGCAACAAGAAGTCAATACACAGATATATTTTATAAATGGCTTCAGAAATAAACACGCTCCTGTTGAATGAATACAGACGAAGAATACTCAGCTATTCTGTCTGAGACACCTTGGTGAGAAGAAACTGTTTATACCTGCTTCTTTTTGAGCTCCTCATTTCCTTGTTGGTATTGCATCAGAGACTGTCTCTCATGCTGCAGCTCCTGGTTCAGCTGAGAGTTTTCCAGGCATTTCTGAGTGTGCTGAACTGACAACACCTCGAGCTCCTTGTGCAATAACTGGATCTCCTTCCTGCAGTTGGCCAAACAGAAGGACAGGCGATGTAGTACAGTATAGTGAGTGAGAGTTTTGAACCAGACTTAGCAGATTAAAAAATACACTAATCAACAAATTACTTGATTGTATTCTCAATTTAATACAGGACATTGACCTGCATTAGGCATGGTTGTGATGAAGTCAAGAGGTTTTAAGAGGTGTGTTTGTATGTCTTTACATTTTGTCCATGCATTGTCCTCTGACAATGTCCTTTTTCAGACACAAATGGCGAGTTTTACTGTCAAGGAATGTTCCTGGTTATATCTGTCTTGACCAAAAAGTAAAAAAGAAAAAAAAAAAAAATCGTACTGTAGCCCCTGTCGCCTACCATATACAGAGTTACTAGTTAACTGTATAAGGAGCCACTTACAATATAATTCAATGTAATACATCAGACCTGCAGTAAATGCTCCAGTAATAGAGTAAGTCTGTAGCCACCAGTCAGTTTCAGCTTCAGTCTGCTGTGAAAGGACCAGCTTTCACTCACTCATGCTCGACGTACAGTTGTGTGATGTCAGCACTCTCCTTGATCTGCTGAGACTGTCGACTTCTCTCCAGCTCCTGTTTATGGGCTCTCCTCATTGCTACTATGGCTGCAGAAACATATGACAACTTGTATAACTGTTTATAATTGTTACCCAGAATAGCTTCATTTCTGCTCATCTACGTCTAACTTTTCGCAGTGCACACCAGCTTAGCAAGTCCTGTTGAAATTCTGTTTCTATTGATCTAACAGCGCTTTTATTTTTTTTTACCTGCCATTGTGGCAGCAGTCTCTTCCTGCAGCAGCTGGTCTTTCTCCTTCAGAAGTGCTGCCACCTCCTCATTATGCTGTCGCTGTAGATCACCAATCAGCTTCCTGTGTATTTCCTCCATAGCAGAGAAACCTTCATCACGGGACGTCTGTATTGAAATGATAAAAAACAATTATAAAATGTTTTAAATCTATAGTGTCATGTGTTATGTGCTAGATAATGCATTATGCAGTATAAAGACCAAATAGATATAAATAACCACTTGATCAGTTTTATACAGTTGACACAGAATATTTACTCGATTCTGACTTTTCCTCACCATTAGTGGCAGGAATAAAGCTGTGAATTGTTAAAAATTAAACAAAAAAAATAGAAAAAAAATAAATTGCTTGCCAAATATCTGACGATTTAATGAGTTCTTTGTTACCTCAACTTTTTCTAGATCTTTCTGGTAAGCCTCTCTTGCTGCATCACCTCCCATCATTCGGTTTCCGAACCCGAGTACCTCTGTGCAGGGTTTGGGTTGTTTCTCTTTGGTGTAGTAACCATGCAAGTGTTTCATCTCCTCCTCATGGATATGCTGCAGTTCCCTTATCTTCTCTTGATACTCTGTTTCCAGTTTTTTCATGCGTTCCTCACGATGATCCTCGATTTTCCCTATGTCTTCCAGGAGTCTCTGGTTCCCCGTCTCCATGGACATCATCTTTTGCTCAGCCTGCTCCAGTTCTTCTCTTAACACACTGTTGTCCTCCTGAAGCTGATATAAGGTGTGATTGAAAGCCTCCTGCTCGTCCTTGAATGTGGTATCCTGCTCCTTGTACAGAGCTTGCAGTTTGGCCCGTAACACCTCACTTTGCTGCAACTCTTGCTCTAAATCCAAGTGCAGCCTTTCCAACAAATAAATCAACTTTGCCTGCTCCTGCATCCAATTTACGTCAGCGGCAGAAGCATTTTCCCAGTTATCGTCCATACTACAGTCTACTCCATTGGCATTAGTGATTTCCTGGCAGAGCTGGCGTACACATTTAGCACGTTTTTGCAGCCGTGATATAAGTTGCTGTGACCAGTCTGTTTTTTTCTCTGCGTCTACCTCTTTGACATCAGAGCCGTCCTTTGCAGCTGGTTTTGCTGCTCCTTCTGCCTGGACTTGCTCCTCATAAGGAGCCAACTCCGGTGGACTGACATCTGCCAGACCCTTCCTCTGATGCTCCACTTCCTGATTATTCGCTTGAGTCATGCCCTCGTACTGCTGCTGACATTTCAAGGCAGCATAAATGAGCTCCGCTTCAGCACAGACTCTACTGATGGCTCCTTCACAGTCTGCTCTGCCCTTTTCTGTTTTTAGGGCTATTCTCTGGGAGACTATGTTCTTGTACCTGTGTGCCACATCACCCTCATCCTCACTTTGCGCAAAGGGTAGCTGTCCAATGCATTGTTGACTCTGAAGCACAGACGCCATTTTTTCTAGTACAAATAGCTCCTTCATTAAACACTTGCCAACACTTTCCATACGATCCTCTGATGGCAGTTTACTTTGAGCACTCTCAGCTCCATCCACCGTCACATCGTTGAGGATCTTGTCCTCTCCTTTGCTGGCATTACGTGATTCCTGCTTTTGTTTCTCTGCATCTTTCTCTCCTTGCTGAAGGCAGGCGACAACAGTGGCCAGTTGCTTCTCAAAGTCTGCAATGTTAATCGGGGCGGTCTGAAGCCTCTCTCTGCAGGCTTGTATGATGTTCAGTGCCACCTGAAACCTGCCGACCAACATCCTGCAGCAGTTCTCTGTCTCCTGGGCAAAGCGCTGGCCCTGCTTGGCCTGACTATGAAGGAGCAGACTGAGGTGCTGAGCGGTGGCTCGGCTCCGGGTGAGCTGGGAGCAAAGATGGGGGTCCTGGCAGGAGATGTGGCTCTGGCGTTCCTCTAGTCTTTGCATGATGTCTCTTAACTTCTCCTCAGTTGCATAAAGTTTGGTTTCCAGCATCTGAATCACAGACATAAACCTTTCTGGGTCATCTCCTGCAGTGACAAATCTCTTATATGATGAGCTAGTTGAGAGAGAACGGGCTCTTGCAGGTTCACCATTATTTTCATTTGAAGAGAGAAGATCAGTCGTCTGGTGTTGCTGTGAGGATTCATGAGCAGAAGCACAGGTGCAAACTTTGAGCATTTCATTCAGCTTCACTTCTGTCTCCTCCAGGCTGTTACCTAAGACTTCCATCTTCAGCAAAACCTCACTCAGCTCCTGTTCCTTCCTGTCCAGCTGTCTCTCGTAGCCTTCTCGCATGTCCTGTGTTTCAGACTCCTTTTGCTGCACCTTCCCTAAAGCCAGCTGCAGCTCCTCACAAACTCTCTCATATGAGTGCTCCAGATTGTAGTAGTGTGTCTCATCTGTTTTCAAACGGCTCTGCAGCCTGCCCACCTCCCCATCTGCCTCAAACAACTGGTTCTGCAGCTCCTGACAGCGACGGTCGAGCTGCTCTCTTTCCTCCTGTAGTTTCTCCACAGCAGATACCGTACATGCCAGCTCCTCTTGGAGCTGTTGTTGAGCCTTCTCAATTTCCCTGGTCCAGGCCTGAGTCTTATTCAGACTGCCCACCTGCTCCTCAGCCCTGTCCAACCTGTCCTGAAGTTCCTGTGAGAGTCGCTCTGCCTGCGTCAGGCTGGAGGTCAAGCTCCTCCGTTCTCTCTCCTGACTTGCTTGAAGGAGCATGAGGTGCTTCTGCAGGCGGGCCTCCTTTTCGGCCTGTGTCTCCTCATTAGCGCGAAGTTGAGTCGTCACCTCTTGGAGATTTTTCTGCAAGCGATCGGCCTCCTGCTGGAGATTGTGGAGATTCTGCAACTCCTGCTGCAGCTGTGTCGAGCGTGACTCAGCCTCCTTCCTCTGCTCCTCACTGATGCTCAGCTGGGACTTCAGGAAGGCCAAACGCCGTTCCCACTCCGCCTGCAGCTCTTGAAACTGCCTGCGATCTTGCTCTAGATGGGCTTGTGCAAGTGCCGTGGCATCACCTGTGACCAGTAACTGTGCTTGCTGGGCTAAGAGGTCTACTCGTCGCCGAAGTTCAGATTCTCTGGCTTCCTCCTGACTCCTTTTTTGAGCTTCCAGTTCACGGCGAAGGTCGTGGTTCATCTTCTGCAGTCGCTGTAGAGCCAACACTTGCTCCGAGGGCGAGTTTGAAAGAAGATCATTCTAGATGCAAGCCGTGAGCTTCAATTAGGACAAAGTGTGCTTTGGTGCTGATATTCTAATATAGAATAAACAACTTCTCTGTGTTATTACATTAATCATGGTGTAATTACAACTGTGGCTGTCCCTCCATAAATACATCTGAATGCAAAACTAACTTCTCTTACTTCCTATATTGCCTTTAAATTGTAGAGCAATGTGCATTTCCACAATATGGTAGGGAGCATCACCTTCAAACTAAATTAGTGTTAGTAAGTGTTTCCACACAAAATACCCAGATATTAATGTCTCAGGAGCTACTTTTCAAGGAACTAAAATGTCCCTTCAGCCCGTTGTTGCATGCATTTCCACCGTGGTCTTATTGCAAAGATGAGGTAAATTAGTCCACTGGCATATGCAAAACCCACAGGCGTTTTACATGTCATTTTTGCATGTGGAAGGGCACGGACTTTGTCATCAGTCCATCTGTTGTATGCTATCTTCTTTATTTAAATGTTGATGCTTTTAAAATAAAATGCTATGTGACAAAAAAATACTTTGAATATCTCTGTTTGTGTGTTTTTCTGTGTTATACCTGTCGACGAACCCCTTACCCGTGAATGACTCTCTCTCTCTTGTTGTAGCTCATCCTGCAGATTCCTGTTTACCTGCTGGAGTCGAGACAGTTCCCTCTGTGTTTGTTCTAGCTGCAGATAAAAATGGAGCTGCGTGTTATTTCTCCTTTGTGACACCTTTTTAGTTTGGCAGGGAGGACTAAAGATACGTATGTTTGTGGAGTAACAGATACACACTACAACATGACCTCACCTCTTTGACAAGTTGCCCAGTTTGCTGCTTATCAATTTCACTCTGCATGTTTGCCTGTTCATCACAACGCTCATCCTTTGACAGTATTGTTGTGGTAGCAAAGTTGTCACTTACAGTTCCGTCAATGCATGACAATGCATGTGTCCCACCTGGTGCACAGAAAGTTATACATTTAGCAACATACAGAGCAATTTTACATTTTAATTACCTGTGTGGCTGCAAGAACAAGCACACATTGATGACAGGATGTACCTTCACCCTCGATGGGAGACAGTGCAGAGGAGGCGGAGGGGGACATGGGGGAGGACAGATGAGAGGAGGACATCCTAGATAATGCAGGACTTCCATCAGCAGAACTCTGCTCTCTCTCTGGCAGCTCTTCTTTCTGCTGTTGATGTGTTGTCTCTGCACAGTCACTGGATTTGTGCTCTTGCAAAAAGCTGTTTGGTTGTTTATCTTTCTCCAGACCACCCGCCAACTGGAAGTCTGGTTGCTGTGAGTTCTGTTGAGTCGTCTGCTCTGGGAGGGAGCTGTGAGGATACGAAAGAAACTTCTTTAGAATCAACACAAAGGATAATATGTTAACAACCATAACATGGCTTGTAAGGCGTAAAGATACTCCATGATGTAAACTTTGAATGAAATCAGTCCTTAAGTCAGATCTCATGATAGCTGGTGGATTACATTTTATATACAGACCAATTCTGCAGCAATGTTAGAAATGAACTATAACTATATTTACCTTGTGACGTCAGGTATAGAATTGGGTCTCACATTCTTCAACACTGCTTGGACCCAGTTGCGTCTCATCCCAGAGGTCATAGCACAGAGTGTGTACACTCCATCTCTGGTCTGTGGAAAGTAAGAGATATCATTCATTAGACACTTCAAAGTGAAAGGTAATGGATTTGTTGGCTTTCAACAATGTTTTCCAGATGGATTTATTCTCATTACTGTCATGTCACAGGTTATCTAAACGTCCCATATTATGCTCATTTCCCAGTTCATACTTATATTTCAGGTGTCTACCAGAAAATCAAAAAACACATTATTTCTAAACACATAAATCACAACTTGTGACATCACAACTTCACACAAGTCCTGTCGGCTTCACAGTACTGGTATAGCACCTAGTCCCTCATGTTCTACAATATCACAATATGGGTTTTTTTAAATGATTGACACGATTTACCATTATTTTTGTTTTATATCAAAGAAGCTTGACCTCTGCTACCCACTTCTCTTTACTCATTTAGCGTTCAAAACATTTTTCTTAAAGGATTTTTTAAATGTTGTATGCTCTATGTTCAATGTGTCATGATGCCATTGTTCAATGGGAATAGGAAAACAGCAGAGAAAAACGGCACAGTACAGTTCTATAAGAAAACAGGTAATTTCACTGTCATTCTGAACAAGACAGACAAAAAGAAAGAGTTTGTGTTAAATATCACATTCTGTAAAACTAGACAAGTTAATAAGTAGTAAAGAACTGTTTTGATTATGCTTATTTTGCCAAAAGAATAATCTACTTTAAACTTCTGAAACTACTATATCAGGTGTTTATTACAGACAAAAATATTTCATCTTAGTAACACCAGGAAAAACAGTAATAGACACCAACCTGCATGAAAAAGAATGTTATAGTAACTAAGCACCGTTGCCCTCAAGTAAAATGTAACCCAGCAAAGATTGCATAGAAACTCTTTGCAACGTCTTTGCAAAGAATACTTCTGTATAAAATGCAGCATTATGACATAAAAGAGTAGTAATGATGCATCACTCATACAACAAAGAGGAGACAATGAAAAAAAAATGCAAATATTTAGGACCATAACACATTTAATATTTAACACAAACCTTTCAGAAACACCGAAAAAAAAATCAACCTTTTCCTGACTGGAAAGGTCACAAAGGTCATCCCCACCAAACGGTGTACGCAGATTGAAACATTCCTGGTTGAGAAGCCAAAATGAGCACGCTCTCAAATGAGCTGCTGGTCCATCTTTTCCCAGCACCACCAATCAGTAGCTTCAATGCTAAAAGATCCTTGATTCTGATTAGTTAGATACTGCCACTAACTATCTGACCTAGCTTCCTGTGTAGCTGCTAAATACCTTTATTTTACTGCTCTAAACATTTAATGAGCTATTAATATTGACAGTTCCAGTGGAGTCACTACATTTCTGCCTTCATCATACCTAATTTTTAAAAAACAGGCTCTACTTTGTTCAGTTCATGCCTTCTCACACACCACATATTGTATCACATGTGATGATTGAACTCACATGAATTTGAAAACCACAGTCCCTCTGAGCTGGGTAGTCTGTGATGTTAAAACATGTGGCCAAGTTTATCTCACCATCCACATCAGCTGCCTGAAATGAACAACCAGGGAACAAATAGCTGTAACATGAACCTCCATTCAGACATTCACTTACAGTTAATGCTGAGTAGAGCGTCATATGTCTGAATGTCCGACATCACATCTGAAGCATTCATGATTTACTTTAACCTGTTTTACGCTTGCTGAAGGATCAACCCATACTAACAGACATATGACCTTCTTCTCTAACTGTAAAGTTATATCTTTCTTTAATTCAATAAGACAGATTATAACAGAATACCAGCGCACCTCCTCAGCTATTGAATCTTTGTAGAACCTCAGGATTTGGTCAGTCAGGACAAACCAGTGTCGCTTCCACTACAGGAAACATATTCACAGTCAGAGCAGAACAAGATTACAAGCTTGTCAGGACTGTAGTCATGCAACTTTAAATGACAGTGAGTTGACCGAGTCACCTGTCCAGATGCATCCTGACGCATCATCCATCCTTTCTTAAAGTTGAGTAGGTCAGGCTAAAGAGGAAGCAAAGCATCTTATAGACCAAATCAAAGAAATACCGTATGCCAGTATAATAGCTAGCAATGAGTATTATTTAAATGATATTCTTTTGTTTTTTTGTTTTTTGTTTTAAAAAAACTAAATATTCAGCAGGGTCAAACATGCTGAGGGATCAATATGACTCTCTAATATGCAGGCATTAAAAGACATAACAGGATGTAAGCAAATCTCAAACTTGAGAGAGAAATCAGTTTGTAATTAGACTCACAATCACAGAGGCTTAAACATCTCTGCCCTCGATGGATTTGAGTCCGCAGTAACGAGGGAGGGATGAGCGTTTCAACTCCTGGCACAGAAAAGAATATATAGAACTGATACTTTGGGGTTTTGTTTTTGTTTTACTTGGCTTGAAAATCATCTCCTCTGTTTATCTTGAGTTGTCATTAAAGATCCCCTACACTTGTATATTGAGTCATATGTAAAGATTCTCTGATGTGTGTCTGACAAAAATATAGTTACCGCATTCAAATCCTTAAAATCCTTAAAGGATTTCTCCGTCATTAAGAATTCCCTGTCACACCTGTCTATGCTGAATATTGGAACAGAATTAGTTCCAAAACTCTTTGTGATGTCACAAAACATGCTTGCAGGCCTGCTTCTTAAAATGTTTCTACAGAGTGCTTTTTAACCTAATAGCAAATCTTCTCTTGATGGTGCTTTTCTCAAAGGTGGGTCTTGAACAAAGCAATGCATAAAAAAAGTATGAATTGGATGTTAAGTCAGCCATAGAAGACTCAAATGATACCGCTAAAGTCTGAATGTTAAAATGTATTCCCTGATTATGATATTGCTATCATGACACGACATATACCTAATATGACTGTCCGAACTTTTAAATTATTCATGTTATTATAAAGTCTGCAACTGCTTGTTTGGCATTCACAGTTTCTAAAATATTACTGAAAACTTTCTTTGTGCTTGTTTTGTCGGTTGATTCTCTAGAGTTCCAACATAGTAGTTCAGCACCCCACAGGACTTTCACTTCACTAAACAAAAATAAATTGCCACGATATGACAAGCAGGAAACACTGCAAACCCACAAACCAACAGAACCTCTTCCTCCAGTATCCTGGTACAAATCCATACAGAAGCCCGAAAGACATGATCCTTGTATTGGCTCCAGTTAATGGGAAGCAAATCTGTCATTTTCTCCTATGTGTTTGTTAAGCTGACTAAAACGGTTTATGGTACCTTCTCTTCTATTTATCACAAACGATCTATACATTTTCTTGAAAACTGCTTCTGTATGTTAAAACTGAATAGTTTCTCTTTGATTGCCTTCAGAGCTGAGTATCTTTAGTCCCCTCATCTGGAGCTCGCATTTGCAAATGCATTTCATACATGCCTGTCAAGTGAGCATGGAGCACATGATCTGGGCAACAGCATGCATTTTGTTTTCTATTATGTGAAGCGGCAATTAATGTTCAATAATAATATATTCTCAAGGGCAAACTGAGCCAATTCAGCAACACAGTGTTTGACTGTCATAGGAATGTTGGATAACTGACACTGAAGAGCCAAGAATACTGGGACCAAAATGTGGTATCCTTCTCTAATCAGCAAGAAACCAGACTGGACAGCCCCTCCTCCCACTGAATGACTACATGAGTCCATTACAGACAGACAAAAGTAGAGAGGCATCTGACATCTTGGCATCTCTGGGCTGCAGAGCCTTGAATATCCAGCATCAGCAGTTATTCATCAAGTAAAACTAAAAGTACCTGTTTCTGTACTTTGTTGGAGTGATGGTGACATTCAGCGGTGGCAACCATAGAGGAGGCAGACTCGGGTGGCTCGGAGGGGCTGCTCGTTTTCATTTTTTCAGCTTTAATATCACCACGACACCGGTCTTTGTTGTCTCTTTAATCATGGAAACATAAATGGAGCAGATTGTAGATGATTATTACTGACTGCAGATCACAATCAGAATATAACAGTATTTCAGACTATGTGAAAAAGCCAGGAGCCTCTGAAATTATTTTGCAAAATAAGAAGAACAACACACCTGTTTTGCTCCTGAGAGGAGAACAGCTGGCCTGAACTCAAGGCTTTCTTTTCTGGTGTTAGTCCTTTATTTACGTGTGAACTTGCATCTGAATCTGTTTCATAATGAGAGATATAAAGAAACAACAGCTGTGTCCGAAACAATTTGAAAAATGAATAAATTAATTTGGATAAATATTCAGGAAAAGATATTTAAGAACTACACATCAACACATATGTTAAACATGGATGCAGTTACCATTTCCAGTGCATCTTCTGTCGAGTCTGCTGAGAGAGCGGCTGCTCCTCATGAACGGAGCAGCAGCGAGAGACGAGCCTTGGAGGGATGAAAAGCTCCGGCTGCTGCTGAGGCGAGCAGCCGGTCCAGCTGAACGAGATCTGGTACCCTGTTGGCCAATGCTGCCTCTTTTCAAAGTGCCACCAGCCTTACTGCCACTCGAGTCACTGCCCCTGCCGCTGAGGCTGCTGCTCCTTCCAAAAGCAATGCTGGTTTTGGACGTACTGCTGCCAGCCTGTTTACCTCCACTGGATCCAGGTGCTGCTGATGCTGCCAAATCCTTTTGGAGAGAGGAAACATTAGCCACAACAAGACAGTTGTGTATGGTTTTCAGATTTGAGGATGATGTTTGAACCTCACACCTCCTGCTCACCCCCATCCCAACTTGGACTCTGTGACACATACAATCCAATCACCACTAGAGACAAACTTTTAATCCTCACAAGAGCTCTTAATTTGCTTAAGTACCATCTGACTGACACTGTGATCCCAGACACACGCACACACACACACACACACGCACACACACACACACACGCACAAACACACACACACACAAACACATTGAACTTAATTACACTTGAGCATTGCAAAGCCATCAGACATAGGCGGTCTGTTCCAGTCTGTGGAGATGCAACCTCACCAACTGCAGAGGCAATCAATCTGGGGCAGGACCATAAGAAGGAGAAATCAATTAGTGGACGCTCCAAGAGTCCTGACTTAGCGACTTGTGCAGGTTGTAACTGCGCTGACTTGATCTTCAGCCATTAATGGCTACATAAATCAAACCACATGCTGGGTGTCGAGCATAAACACACACCCACTCTGAGGAAATGGTGTCCGTGTTAAATGAACAACACTGAACATTAATATAGCGCAATGATCTCAAACACTTTTATCTAGCATTGTCTACACTTCTGGAGGAAGGGGAAGTTGTAAGATGCTGTACTTTGACTCTTCTTAAATCAGGTTATCATTGCCCTTGAGCTTCAGTTCTTATTAAAAAGAGGAATCTTTCTGTCTCTCTTAAAAAAGGCTGAGCAGATGTGTCAAATTCCGTGCAATTTTGCCTGCAAAGTAAACCTTTCTTTGGTGTTTATTTAAGTTTATTTGTTGTGCTTTGGTTCTGTGTTAATGTAGTTGATGGATATGATTTAGGGCGTAGACACTCAGAGGTGTGTTATTGATCTTATTTGCAGGACATCGCATGACCTAGTGCACAACTTCACAAATCAAAGCAATTGTAATACCACTGCTGTCTCATGCGCAGGACAGAATAATTTAACCACTGTCTTTAATGTCCCTTTTTAAATGCTTCAGTTCGTTTCTGTAAGTATGTATATTAATCATGACCTCTAAATCAGCATCATCTGCTTCCTGGTACAGCAATCAATAATATTTGTTTTTAGAAGAACAAATGAAGAAAAAACATTTCTCTTTACAGTTACTGCAATATAACAGTAACCTGTGCCTCTGAGAAGCTCCGTATTCAGACAAAAGGTGATAAGCATTACTAAATGACCAAAAGAGCATTTTTTTAAATTTCGATGTGAATGTAGCACTCACCTTCCCCCCTGACTTATGTGCAGGTTTGCTGGTCTTGGAGTTGACCAAGGTCTCATGCCACCTAGAAATAAGATTAAGACAGTTAAGTATAAATCATCCTGTTAGAAAACAATATTTTACTTGGATGTATTCAAAGATGAAAGCAGATATGTAATGAGGTTACTTGAGGTATAATATTGTGTTTGTGTTCACAAATGATATGTAGCTAGCAAACATCTGCGTCAGTGACGACTATTGTTGTTAAGAGGGATAATCTGTGCAGTTATATTTCTTGTGAACTAACTGATGACCTAACTAAGTAACTAATGCAGCAAGCCCTTTTCGGAATTATAACCCTTGAAAATGCGATGCAAAATCATTACTGCTACAACATATTGACTTTTTATTTTATTTAGTTGCCTGCAGCAGCCAAGAAGCCATTATTTCTTCAGGGGGGGGTGGGGGAGCATTTCACATGCTGTAAATTAGCACACAGCGTGTTAGCAGTATGTGCCAGAAAACATTAACAGCCATACGAGTGTAATATAGAGGCTGTGTCCAGAGCATGAATTAAAAAAGAAATTACATTCATCCCTCTCAAATTCAGAAAGAGAGAATCTACTGCTAATAAACTGATGTAGATAGAGAGGGTACCAGGTAAATTGTACATTTTGTCCCTAACGAATTAAACATACTCACTGCTCCTTCTTGTCTTTGCTTTATGACTATTAAGACGTTATGGTCACATTAATGTATTCATCTCTGAGTTTTTGTTTTAACCAATCCATCTAATTTTAAAGGAAATGACATAAAAGCAATGATACCCTAGTATTAATTTTAATGTGATATAGGAAACAGCTAAAGCTAACTTACCTTGGTGCCTTGGACATCATTTTCAGAAGAACAATGAAAAAACACTCTTATGATAAACATGAGAACTTCTTGCGGATATTGTTATCCATCTAGGAGGTACGATCTTATATTCTCTGGCAAAAAAACAGAGAGAACAAATTACAAACAAGTCGATGCGACAGTGTCTCAAACACCAACACACCTCACACATAATCCCATACAGAGTTGACATTAGAGTTCTGCAGGATTAGGCCAACAGCTTAACAGGATTACTACTCTGTAATTTTAGTGATCTTGAAGTTCCCGCCTACAATTTCTAGAAAGACTCAACATTTCTATCAAGTTTATATCAAGACACAGTATTCAATTTACAAGAGCAAAATCTACAATCTCAAGTCCATCTGAAGGATTTGGTGGCTGATTGTATTATTTGCTCATGAACACAGCAACACAGCTGTCACTAAGGATCTGTGAGCTGTGACCTCACATGAACTATCAACACCTATTTCTTTGATACATCACTATTTATAAATCAATAAATACATTTGTATGCAAGTAAGGCTATGGTGCCTGACCTAACTGATCATTTAAGTGTGTGCGGTCAAGGAAAAAGTTATAAAGCACAGTCTAAATGGAAAATTGAGAAAAGGAGTCGGAAAATGCTAAAAACGTTTAGTGAAATTTAATATATTTAAACCACTATGATAAAGATATAATGGCATACTGAAATTATGTAAGAATTGAAGACTGGATTGGTTTGTTTTTGGTGTGAGGCTCACACATTGGAACAAAAGAGGCTTGAAAGTAAAATGACTATTTCATAGACAATTTTATGATTATGAAGCAAGTTAGAAATTGTTTAGCCATAGAAATTATATTATCCTAATCTTATGCCATGAGGCAATTCTAAGAGGCTGTAACTGATATTAGTAAGGTAATATTATGGTAATATTAAGGTATTAAAGATAGGAAAATGTTGTTAAACTTGCATATGAAACACACACCTTTCCACATGATGTCGTTGTTTGTTAATGGAAGTTCCTCTACAAAAATGAGTTTTTCCGACATGAAAGTTAAATGTAAAAGCGATGCAATTTGGTCTCGCTTGCATTTATTATAATATTTTAATATTATCCTAATATAAGTAAGGTTGGCACATTGGAGATTTAGCTGCCAATGCCATCTGCCAAGAAACTGCAAACAACTGAATAACTTGCCTTTAATAATAAAATCAACATTGGTTATCCTTCAAAAGCTCTCAGAAGCTCTATTCTGACCATTTATTCATTAATGTTTACTCATATGACTTAGTAATTTGCTATACTTGAACATGAACTAAATTCAATAAACCAAAGTTAAGAATTAAGCTAATTTAAACTACTTTTACTTAATAAAACTACACTTTCACACACACTTTTTTTCCCCATGTGACATGAACGCACCATGGGAAACATTGGAGGTCGGTCTCAAAGTTTGGTGGTTTCAACTCCTGTTTCTATATTTTATCATTTCCCTATAACTATAATTCTGCAATAAGTAGTAAGTAATCAAAATATATAAACGTACCTGCATGGTTTCTTTCTCTCTGACAACATGGGCGTTGATTGGCTGGGCGTCACGTGACCCCACAGCTGATTTCGTTGGATGGAGTGTTTTGCTTTGGCCGTTCATCATTTCATGTAGCCATTTCTGGTTAGCGACGCTAAAGTAGCATTAGCAACCATCGTCAGCTGTAGCGAGCGACTATGGCACAGGCAGCACAGGCAAATGTCTTCGACGCGACCAACTCCCAGATTCAGGTGGAGCACGATAAAAAGCGCCGGCAGTTTGTCATAAGACTCAATGGTGAGTTAGACATGTCAACATTAGCATGCTAGCTAGCTAGTGTGAGCTAAGATGTTGCTGTAGCTTTCCTCTCTGTCTGTACCGTCGTCGTGCCCTCACTGATAATTCCAGCTGCCATTTCAGACACAGAGGCGTTATTCATGTCATGCAGTTGGGATGTCACGTCTTTGTTCGGGTTTTATTTTGTGTAAGGGGCTCTACAGACGACAGAGCCCTGACTTGTAACTTCACCATTTTGTTTTCTTGGCACGACGTAAATATTTTCTTCATTCGTTTCCTGAAAGAAAACGTACAACCTTCAATAACACCCACTGCCGACTGACATTGCTGAACGTCAATTACTCCTGTTAGTGAGGTTGTTGTGTCACTCTTCTCCCCAGCCTTTAAAAGTTTTGCTTAAAATACCAATCATCCACCAATCTGTTTCCTCATTTCATATTTCACTGCTTTGGTTAGACTTTTTATGGACTGTGGCACTTCCATTGTTTAAATCTAGTTACTTTTTTTGATATTTGAACCATTTGAGTTCATACTAAACTAGTATTCTGGTGTTTCGAATGTAATATTTAATGTTTTATGGACTTATTATTAACTAAGAACTTAAATGATCTTTCACATTACAGCTGAGTGAGCTGTGGTTACAGCAAAAAGCTGAAAGCCATTCCTCCTTCATTTGTTTTTATCAATCTCTATCTCTCTCCACTTAGCTACATTGTCCTTATCCACAAGTACTTGTCTGTGCCTGTCGAGGTGTTGTGTTTTTGTCTTGAAGTTATAAGGCCATTGACTGTGACACCACATCACATGGTATCAAACCAATGACCCTCATGTTTCGAGTTCAAAATACTTATGCCTTGTCATCTTGATCAATAACCTAGCCTGTGGACCTACACTCGGTCAATTGTGTTGTATGTGTGAGACTGATGGTGTGCAACAATTTTTTTTGTGTTGTGTTTGTCAAATGTGACTGTGAGCATTTTTTATAAGTGTGTTATACTATGTTTTTCCTTAAACTCTGACAGTTAGTCACTATTATTAGTATCCCCCTAGCAAGGTGGTGTCAAGTTGCTGCTTGTAATCTGTGGGAAAGTGGGTTGGGTAGTGACAAATCTAGCTGCTTCTTGCGTATGCCCTCAGGATCTCACGACCGTGCAGTTCTTTTGTATGAATACGTTGGGAAGAAGACAGTGGATCTGCAACACACTGAGGTTCCAGATGCTTACAGAGGAAGAGGAATAGCCAAACACCTGGCCAAGGTAAAACTCATGAAGACTGGTACATTTTCGGTCAATCTTAAGAGAAGAGAAGGAAAGAAGTTTATCTTTCTTTTCATATCTTCAAGGTCCAATTTGTAATATTTAGACTATGTACATTTTGAGTATGCACAAATGCCATGCACACTTTAGTCCAATGTGTAGGATTCAGGCGAAAAGTGGAATGTTATCAAGTTGTAAATGGGAAAACTAGCATTTTGTATTTATTATGTATTATTCAAAAAACAAAAAATAATAAACTTTTCAACCTCAGAGACACTTTAAAGTAAAAAGCATTGTGTACATAAGAACCCAAATTAGACTAATGCCAAATTAGTTCACAAATAGTGAACAGGCTTATTTAGACTAGTAATTTTACCACTTATATATTGGACGCCAACTCAAGCACACTTTACATATGACCAAAGTATCCATATAAAATGCTGTTTGAGGTTTTCAATGTGATTTTATGCTTTTGTGATGGCAGGCAGCCATGGATTTTGTGGTTGAAGAGGATCTGAAAGCCCACCTGACCTGCTGGTACATTCAGAAATACGTCAAAGAGAATCCTCAGCCTCAGTACTTTGAACATATTTATCAATGACGCTACACAGTTCTCTGACAAAGATGAAAAGGAGAAAGAGACTCTACGGGGATAAATACTGTGTGGCAGCATGCATCGGAGTCTCAGGCCGATATATAACAAAGGACCATCCAGGCATTGTTGAACATGACACTGAGTGACTCCAGACGCAACTGACCTCACAGCAAAGATATCTGTGAGCTGAACGTTGGGTCGCGGGTCAGTTATGTCCATAACACAGGGACACACTCTCATCAGAAACAGGAAGTGAATCAGCTGGTCATGACATGTAAAAACCATGAGCAAATAAACTAACCAAAGCTGAATCCTGTTACCTCAGACAGAATCCTTCAGGATGAATACCTATCACTGGCTGGAAGGTTGCGAGCAGAGCTATAAGATGACCAATCCAGGCGTTTTTCTCCACGATGGTTCGGACTGAAGCAATGAGGGCCTCACTGATGCTTAAACTGTGATGACTTTTATATTTTGACCCCCTTTTTGTTTTTTCTATGGCTTTGTTTTTGTCTTTTATTTTTTATCTCCTCTCTTACAAAATTGTGTTTCTAAAGCTAATGCTAATTTAGTAGATTGTTAATCCTGAATGCTTCTTTCAAGATACTCAGAAGAGGGTTTTTTGCCGGGTTAAGGGTTTTATTTGAAAATATAATCTTTATTTTGAAGACATTTATATTCCTGACCTCTCAATTTGGTTCCAGTGCTAATGTATCCACTTCAGTTCTTCCCAGTAACAGAAACTTACTGTCAATTATTGGGGATATAAATCGATTAGTCAAAGATGCAGGGATTTATGAACCAAAGAACCTGAAACTGAGGATGTCTAACTCTGGGGACACAATCCTAAACAAGCCTCAAGAAAAAACTCATCATTTCCTCTGTTGTACGTGTTAAATGTTACTAACACTGGGTCTGAAGCTTGTCACTGTGTGCTACAACACCTCGGCTTGGATATGGATAAACATCTCTGCACTGCTATATTCAGGGCATTTACATTATATGGTGTCAAGCATTCTTTGTTTTGTCATTCAGGGACAGTAGAGCGGATGGCCGAAATCAGAAATCATTTGATATGTTTTGTTTTTCTCTTACCCACAAGGCTTCCTTCACCAGCTGATGTTGAAATAATAAAGGTCATCATAGAAGAAAACTTTTACTGAAAACAACAAAAGGTCTACTGTGGATTCACTTTTTGGGCTCTTCGGGAGCTTTTGCTGTCGACAATCTTAAATGTTGAGGAGAAACATACCTCAGGTTACTCAACACACAGGACACACATCTGCTTTAATAACTAAGAGGTAATCGCAGGAAACCACTTTCCCTTTATACAGCTTTCCTTTAGGTGACACACATCCATTGATAGGTCAAGGTATTCAAGGTGTTTATGTTTGTTTATATTTGTGTGTTTTCTGGAATGGATGTTTTGAGCATATGGGTCTGCCAAATGCTTCAAAGTGTACCAATCCTTGTTATATTGTTTTGTGCTTGAGACCTTTTTCCATTCTTGTTGTCTATCAATAAATAAAACAAGTACTTATCACATTATTAATGTCAGAGTTTGTATTTTTAACAAAGGGAGAAGCACATGCAGGCCACTTCAAAGAGAAGAGAGGAGAAGGGTTGATTCAGTGCAATACATTTTAAGGTAGTGTGCATCTATCAGTGTGACTGTTAGCTGAAATATTTACAGAATATTTTTGAAGATGTAATTACAACAATATGACTCAGCAGAGATTGTGTTGTTTGTTTCAGTGTTAGATGTTGATGTCCACCTCAAAACACTTTTTCTTGGTCAGATGAAGTAAACAGTAAATAAATCAAAGAGCTATTTAAAGACATAACATTTCAAACCATGCATGTTGTGTGTCTTGGCAAGGTCATTTACATATTTCTCGAACAAACAGCACCAATAATAACTGGGAGAGGTTTGCTGATATTTTTTTTTTTTTACTAGATTCTGGCGCCACCTGTTGATGGTAGTGTGAATGACAATGGTAGATATTGAAATTCAAAGTGTTTGGTCAGCAGAAAAAATGAGCAGTAGTGTTATTTTTGTGCAGTTAACAATGAAGGAGGAAACACTTAGGATGAGAAGGACACAAATCTGCTAGTTTATCTCCCATTTGAAAGACACATGAAGTTCTCAAGACTTTACCCAACATGGAAGAAGTTGCCTAATTTCACTGCAATGCTGTAAAGACACATGATGCATTTGACAAGCCATAAAACATCTAAAAACATCGGATGTATACGCTCAAATGGATGTCCAAAGTCCATCTGGAATTACTAAATGTCAGTCTGTGAAAGAGATTCAGATCCACAACCAGGCCACAACTACCACTCATACACGCTGGGGTTAGCAACACATCAATGTCACTTATTCTACAGACTCCAGTATATTTAGACTTGATATACTTAAATGTGACTAATTGTGGGCCAACAAAAACCTGGTTGAAAAAGACTGGACTGGGCATTTATATTCATTATATAACGTGTCTTGGGCCATTTCTTTTTTAATATAAATATAGTCTGTTCACCCTGCTGCCGTCTGGGAAAAAAAAAAAGTTATTCACTGCCATACCACCAGACTACAGAGCAGCTTCTTTCCCCGGGCTGTGAGGCTCCTAATTCATCATCAACACTCCATTTTGTAAAATAGGTGCAGCACAAACACCCCAAACACAAAAAAAAGGAATTCTCTAAAGTGAGAAAAGTACTATCTGATCAAGGAATTTATAAACATCCGTATTTATGACCAAGCATTCAGAAGCCAACTTACAATACTACACAGTTTCCGATACCTTAATAGAATGTTGTAAGGTGCAATACCAATAAAGGAGGAATACAATAGGATGGTCAGAGGGCACTGAAAAGACTCAAGGCCTCAGTATTCATACAATCCTGGCTACAGCCCTAGCTGCAACAGCTTTCCTTTATTCTTTTCAATAAATTATTTCCCCATTAATACATTAATAATTTAAACATGAATTTATCAATTATTTCCCAACAAATAAGCATGTGATTTGTCTCCAAATAGCCTTAATTAGCTGAACTGGTTCTTGGTGGTATATTACATATTTGTCCTGAAGGGGCCATGGTTTAAATAACATTCAAAATCACAGCAGCATCTTCGACATACATTATTGATTGTTTGTATTTGTATTGATTATTCACGCATGCGTCACTGAGCCCTTACAATTGTTGTCAAAGGCACAGCATTTGGTTTCAGCTGATCCCACATTCCTGAACGTAACCATTATAGTTGTGACAGCCAAAGAGACTCAGGTTACAGCACGCGGACAGGGAGTCCATACCAGTTACACGAGAACACAGAGACAGAGCACGCGAGGGCACAATATGGGTCTATAATAAGTACTAGACATCTAGAAACACAAATCATAAGACAAACCGAGGTGGATAAGACGCTATATTACATACTATATACAGATGTAACGATGATCTACTTGCTGCCCAATTAAATATTTTTAATATCTAAATGGCGCTTTTGTTTGTTTTATATACATTTTTGCTATTATGTTATATTTTAAACAAACATACCTCTCTTCCTTTGTGCTAAGTTTATTTACAATATGCGCTGACCTCTCAAACTTCGGTGCTATTATAAAATACGTGACGGCAGGTACGATGCTTTTAAAAGCATCGAGGGAATTGTAGTCGGCTTTCGAGTCCAAATGATGCCTCGACTGCGTTGACACACTACATTACCCAGAAAGCAGGGTTCTGTCATACGTCAACTGCAATCACGGTTGTATCTCCAACATGGCGTCGCTGGGAAGGAGGCGCGGTGTCCCAGTAAGCAGGGAGAGGTCAGTTACTCCACATCTTGGTCATTAAACGAAAATGTTTTAATAAGATGCATTGTTTCGTAGCGGACACCATTCGCGGGAACCCGAACATGCGTGTCGTTTTGGATTCAAAGTTAAAAGCCAAAACGACAAGTCGGAATTTTATCCCATGGTTAGCTAACGTTAGCTGGCTAACGTGCACAGTTAGCTAACGTTAGCAAGGAAACAAACTAGCAGCTCATGTGATGTTTTGGTTATTTCACACCAAGCGATTACCGGTGGGAAAAGTTTCGTTTAGCCGTGCATGGGTACCAATGCTGATGTTATATGCCACTGCTCTCATGCTACACAATCCTGGCAGAGCTAACAATTTTGTCCGCGGTGTTTGTCGACCTGTTCTCAAAGTAAAACGGTCTTCAACTTAGCTGCCCAGTACTCCAACTTTGTACCATGAGAGTTAGCTAATGCTATATAACCGACGCTCAGGTACATTGTGTCCCGTACATGTTGATCTTAAAATTATTTGCATTATTAGTCGATGCTCCGTCAGGTTTTTAACCCCTTAAGCAAATGCCCTGCTGTCTTGAGGCAGGATAAACTTATGGTTTATCTATTTATTTGTTAAGGTTTGGTTGTCAACATGCAATAGGAGGCCTCAGATAATTGGCACTGATGCACACATGTTTACTTGTCATGTCTAAAGGTGACTTACAAATAAACGGACACATTAGTTTACAGGGGTGTTAGGACCGTATATATGAGACGATCTATAATAGATTTAACAATTTACAATATTAAAGCATTGTAGGGTACTTTTGAGTTACTCCATATCATGCCTTCTTATTCAGGCATTTTTTGACAGCAGTTGACCTCTAAAAACTTGTGAGAGTTTGGTCATTTAAAAATTTTATAATCGGTGTAAAACATGTGGCGTCCAATGACTCATCAAACCAAGGCCTACACATGTGAAATAATTGGTATTAAAACGTGGAGTCACATATAGTGAAGACACATAAAAGACAACAAGTTCAAATGGGCTTCAAAATGTTGTAAATCTGCTCATGCTCACTCATCACATTTTACATTCTATATTCCAAACTTTTCTTCATGAATGCATAATTTCAATGCCATCATGTCCTGGGAATTGTATATAATGTAGTTATGTCATGTAGTTAGTTCAGTACCATGGATTACTGGTTAATAGCAGCAGATTGACAATACATCCTATATTGAACATTTTCAGCCGAAGATATCATATGTGCCTCTTTTTTATTTTAATGTTTTTATTTACATAAATAAAATACAGGATTTATGTGCAACTGTTGCAGATTATTTGTTATGGTAGTGAGACATGTGTTTTGGTTTGGTAAACAGTTTGGACATTTTATTGACAAACCCTTTTTGTCTTAGCTTTTCTAGACAAATGTTATTCACAGATTCATGAAAAATGGGCAGGTTGGTGTTAAACATTAGGCAAACCATTCTTATATTGAGTCTTTTTACACTGCTCTCCATCCTTTCTCAAACATTCTTTGCTGGTGTTTCTGTCTCCCCACAGGGGAGTGATGGCAGCGACAGACTGCTACATTGTGCACGAGATCTACAACGGGGAGAATGCGCAGGACCAGTTTGAGTATGAGCTGGAGCAGGCACTGGAGGCCCAGTATAAATACATTGTTATCGAGCCCACACGCATCGGAGATGAGACGGCCCGATGGATTACCGTGGGCAACTGCCTGCACAAGACGGCCGTGTTGTCGGGCGCCGCTTGCCTCCTGACGCCACTTTCACTGCCTCCTGAATACTCGCGCTATGTGGCGCTGCCCGCTGGTGCCCTCAGTGTGGCCTGCTCCGCCCTTTATGGGATTTCATGGCAATTTGACCCCTGCTGCAAGTATCAGGTGGAATACGACAGCCAAAAACTCTCGCGGCTGCCCCTGCATACGCTCACCTCCTCGACGCCCGTGGTATTGGTACGCAGGGATGACGTCCACAGAAAGAGACTCCATAATACGATAGCACTGGCTGCCCTGGCGTATTGCGCCAAGAAGATCTACGAACTCTATGCGGTATGAGTGCACTCTGAAGAGGGTTTAAGAACCAACAGAAAAAAGGAAAAAACAAACAAAAAAAGAACCTATTCACCCCCAGATGTAAGAAAAGTGGAAGTCACGATCAGGCCCAGCATTAAGCTCCACACATGTAGTGGGTGCTTCCATTTTGAACTTTGATCAGAGGGATATAGTTAAAACTAGACGGAATTGTTTTTTCCCTTACGTTTCCTTTACTTCCATGTGACAACAACAGCACACTTATCTCTGTAGTACCCTTGCGTCTTCTGCCCTTCGCCCTCCACCTGCATCCTTGACACACAACATGCTAGTGCACGAGGGTATGACAGCAGCTCCTCTGGAGTGAATTGTATTGACTTGAAACGGACCATCATGATTTGAGTACCAAGCTCTTTCCCCTTTCTCTCGTAGTTTTACTGTACCCCTTTCTTGCTGATCAGTACATCATCCTTTCATTAAACATTAGGATATTTCAAACTCACTTTTCTGTATTTTATTTGACTTTTTTCATTAAATGGATTCTATGTGATGTCCTAAAAAGCGTAAATACCCGCAACTTATTTGAAATTGTGTCTTGTTCATGTAGAATTTCTTGTTAAAAGAGTGCAAGTCAGATCTTATGTGACAATGCTGTGGGTCAATGTCCTTATTGGACAAAATACTAACATTTGGAA
This sequence comes from Sparus aurata, assembly GCF_900880675.1. Classification (NCBI taxonomy): domain Eukaryota; kingdom Metazoa; phylum Chordata; class Actinopteri; order Spariformes; family Sparidae; genus Sparus; species Sparus aurata. The sequence continues at coordinate 12,091,989 of NC_044209.1, read as the reverse complement.
AGTCACACTTCACACATGTTTCTAATAATGTATATTGTATTACAATGAAGCCAAACTATCACAATTGAAATTTAAATATAGACACTATTTGACACTACAGATAAAAATTACACAGCAAATTCTAAATACATAATTTCTTGCATTTATTTTTCCAATGGTGCTTGTTATGAGCTGCTGTCTTTAAAAATTTGGGGACCCGGGAGATTAAAATAAGCAAAAATAAGTATGGATGAAGTGGAGGATAAGTGGAATAAAGTGGAATTCAGATGTGAATTGGGTGAATGTTACGAGTCACACTAATTGCTTTACAGACACTGATTTAAAAGTAAGTCTTGTTTAAATGTCCTTATTTAAATGACTCCACAAACACTTTTATTTCTTTGACAGCAGGACATTAGCAAATTAAAACCTTTTATGGTACATCTGTTCATTAAGAGTTTCCTGAAGAGAATTTCATGTAAATCCCTGAAGAGCTCTATTAAACAATGTATCAGAAATGAATTACATCTGTGAAATTGCTTCAAGGTTTCTAAATGTTGGAGGTGTTTAAGTAAGTAGTGTGATCACACAAGTGAACAGACAGCTGTGACTTTTAGCAGTCAATCACAAAAATGTATAAGTTTTGCCTTTCCCTCATCACAATATTTTGTCAATTTCTGACATGAACAGGGAAGCTATAATATGTTTCACATTGGTTTAAACTGAAGAGTGTTGATTGAGTTGTTGATGAAACTTTTGACATTGATAAATATCAAACTATTATCCTGAAATGTGGAACAGGCTGCTTTTTATTTAAATTTTTTTAAAATCAGTAAATGGTGCTTCCATTGGTCAATTGTATAGTTTTTTTAATAATTGTGCTCAGTGTATGAAAGCACCTGCCAGCAGCTCGTACAACTGAGGCCCTGGCTGCTGGTTGTTGGCTGATGAAATTCAGTTAGACACATTGAGCTGCAACCTCAGCCTTCATTCAGATTAGCTTTGTGTTGGACCTGGTAAATGACACAGTGTTCTGCAGCCTGTACATTTCCCGTGTCATTTTGAAATTGTGTAGAATACATTTATGCATACAGAGTATGCAAAACCATACAAGATACCTTTACAGGATGAGCAGAGACATCAATACTGAAGCAGAGGGATGAGTACGTTGACGAATGGCCTGAAAAAGCCTCTTTAGATTGCTGATTTGTGACCTGAGCAGAGTAATTATCTGTCATCTGACACTAGTGCTGGTCCAAACAAGTTTGGCTGATTGATGACTGTATGTTTATTAACTATTTTAAGGGCTGCTGACTTAGTTCAGGTAGCACTGGGATGTTGACAGTTATGGTGAAAGCTAGCCCCTTCTCCAGTTATTACCATGCCTTTGCTATCCCTTTACGTTTTCAGATGGCTGAAGGAAAAAAGGTCTGAGGTCCCCTTATTATGCACACATTAGACACGGGGTGGCCAGTTTTCCCCTGGGATAGTCAAAACTGAAACTTAATGGTAGGTCACAGGCCAAAAGTAAACATCTATTGTGTGCAAAATTTCTAAATGGTACTAGAATCCCAAGTTCCGTTAATTAATAGTTAGGGATCCTACAAATTAGTAGTAGTACAAATTAGTCTATATATTAATATATATACACACATATATATGTGCGTGTGTGTGTATATATGTGTATATACTCTATATACACTATATTGCCAAAAGTATTGGCTCACCTGCCTTGACTCGCATATGAATTTAAGTGACATCCCATTCTTAATCCATAGGGTTTAGTATGACGTCGGTCCACTCTTTGCAGCTATAATAGCTTCAACTCTTCTGGGAATGCTTTCCACAAGGTTTAGGAGTGTTTAATGGGAATTTTTGACCATTCTTCCAGAGGCGCATTTGTGAGGTCACACACTGATGTTGGATGGGAAGGCCTGGCTCTCAGTCTCCGCTCTAATTCATCCCAAAGGTGTTCTCTTGGGTTGAGGTCAGGACTCTGTGCAGGCCAGTCAAGTTCATCCACACCAAACTCTCTCATCCATGTCTTTATGGACCTTGCTTTGTGCACTGGTACACAGTCATGTTGGAACAGGAAGGGGCCATCCCCAAACTGTTCCCACAAAGTTGGGAGCATGGAACTGTCCAACAACTCTTGGTATGCTGAAGCTTTCAGAGTTCCTTTCACTGGAACTAAGGGGCCCAGCCCAGCTCCTGAAAAACAACCCCACACCATAATCCCCCCTTTACACTAGGTACAATGCAGTCAGACAAGTACTGTTCTCTGGCAACCGCCAAACCCAGACTCGTCCGTCAGATTGCCAGATGGAGAAGTGCGATTCATCACTCCAGTGAACGTGTCTCCACTGCTCTAGAGTCCAGTGGTGGCGTGCTTTACACCACTGCATCCGACACTTTGCATTGCACTTACTGATGTATGGCTGGGATGCAGCTGCTCGGCCATGGAAACCCATTCCATGAAGCTCTTTACGCACTGTTCTTAAACTAATCTGAAGGCCACATGAAGTCTGGAGGTCTGTAGCGATTGACTCTTCAGAAAGTTGGCGACCTCTTCGCACTATGCACCTCAGCATCCACTGACCCCGCTCCTTCATTTTACGTGGCCTACAACTTCGTGGCTGAGTTGATGTCGTTCCCAATCGCTTTCACTTTGTTATAATACCACTGACAGTTGACTGTGGAATATTTAGGAGCGAGGAAATTTCACGACTGGACTTGCTGCACAGGTGGCATCCTATCACAGTACCACGCTGGAATTCACTGAGCTCCTCAGAGCGACCCATTCTTTCACAAGTGTTTGTAGAAACAGTTGCATGCCTAGGTGCTTGCTTTTATATACCTGTGGCCATGGCAGTGATTGGACACCTGATTTCAATTATTTGGATGGGTGAGTGAATAACTTTGGCAATATAGGCTAGTGTATATCATGACCTCAGTTGTACCAACTGGTTAAATTATGGGAGCCTTCAACTCCCATAATTCCTAGCGGGCAGCACAACCGGTAGTCCCCCTAGAAACACACTCCGGTCGGACGGTTCCCCGAGAGAAGACCCCGGAACTGTTCATATCACCGATTCACGCTGCTGTGTTGTAAAGCAAGACAGCAACTCAGGTGAGTTTGACTGTAGACGAACACTAGAATATGTATTATTAGTGTATTACAGCGTGGAAGCTAGCTAGCGATAGCATTAGCGTCCCCAGCCATCTACTTTAGCTAGCTTTCCTAGTCAGTGCACACCAAGCTCTTTGTGTTTCTCATTTCTAAGTGAATGTTTTAACGTTGTTCTGACCCAGTCTGTATATATTATGTGCTCTTGTGAAATGTGCAAGTAGCCGTCATTATCATCATCGTTACTACACCAGGTTGGCGTCACTTAAGATTCTCAATGTTAACATGCCCTCATGAAACACACAAAGTGAATTCAGCCTCAGTAGTTAAAGTGATTCAGAGAAAAGCACATTTTCCTAATAAATAGGTAGATTAATTCAGCATAGTGCTCCAAAATATCGTCAAATCAGATCCAATCTATAATCTGCTTAATCTGTGGTGTGAATATGGAGAGTATGCACAGTATTTTTCCAGTGTCCCATTTCACTTTGGTCAATATCCAGTTGCATTGTAATCACTATCAATTAGATAATATGCACTATTAGCCACTATTATTATGCTATAAATTGACTAAATTCCATATTATTTTCACTTTGAGTTTCCTCCTTTATACGATTTTCTTGATACTTCTATCCTAAACAGTTCATCTCAGTTGTGTGTCTGTCTGTCTGTCTGTCTGTGTGTGTGCTCATGATATGGTTATACTTGTCACTGTTGCCATGCTGGTTGTTTGTGCTGTGCTTTGGAGACAGGACAAGTGGAAGAGGCTTAACTAAATGCACTGGACATTAAAAATCCCTTTAGCATGGGGGGCTTGAAGGCTTATGGAACACACAAGTCAAGGTCGCTCCACCGGGCTTGTCCAAAGCCCCTTTTTGGTTTTTGCATCCAAATATGGTTCTTGCTCACGAAACTAGTTTATGAACCAAAGAATAATGCTGCAACAAGCAGTTGTTTGTTGGTCAAAATAAAATATCCATTATTTTCTAAATGATAAATCATTAAGCCTATAAAACTGTAAAAGATAATGAAAAAGTGTGTTGTGTTGAGATTACCTACTTAGATTATGTTCAGATAATAAAATCCCAAAGTGTGACTTCTCTGCAATGAATGGATGTGAATTTTGTAATATCGCTCTTCTCTCCGTAAATCAATTGTTTCAACTTGTGTCTGCAGGAAGCTCGCGCGGAGCAAAGAGGGTGATTGTCAGCCATGGAGCGCGTCATGGGCGGAGGAGTGCTTCAGCTGGTTTTAGCGTGTGCGGGGGTCCTGCTGCTTTATCGAATACTTGCCCGCCTCAGACCAGGAGCGGCTCTGCAGGATGCCGTGGTGGTCATCACAGGGGCCAGCTCTGGACTGGGGAAAGGTTGGCGTTCTGCTGATTTCTTCTCTTCTCCTCAGCTTAGATGAAGATGCTCTCTACAAATCACATCACACTGATATGCAGACATCCCCTTTGAGTTGGGCAGTAGTTGGATAACTTTAATTAACATGTGTCTTGTCGTCGTGCAAGTGCTTGATAGTCACCATGAACAAGAGGTGCGTTTTCTGTGTTGTAGAGTGTGCACGGGTCTTCCACGCCGCGGGGGCTCGCCTGGTGCTGTGTGGACGAGATGCAGCCCGCCTGCAGCAGGTGGTCGAGGAGCTGACAGCGAGTTCAACGGCTTCACAGCGGCAGGTGTGTATGCTGCTGAGATTTACCCACTAGATTCCCTGCTCTGTGTCCCTCTGTCGTATATTATTTTGTCTGAAATTCAGTATTTGAAGTTAAAAAAAGCTTTTTCGCAGCTCTTTCTTTTATTTTTAAGCTCCAATTATCACAGAACAGTTTGAATACAGGCATACAGAGATGGTTGTATCTGATAATGACTGTGAGGTGTGAAATAACTCTTCTGTTCTGTTCAACCACCAGACTTACACTCCCAGCACGGTTGTCTTTGACCTGGCTGACACAGACACAGTGGACAGAGCTGCAGAGGAGATCCTGAAGTGTTATGGACAAGTGGATGTCCTCATCAACAATGCTGGAATCAGCTACCGTGGCAATATACTGGATACCCACGTTTCAGTTCAGCGAGATGTTATGGAAACAAATTACTTTGGACCCATTGCTCTCACTCAAGGTGAGTGAGGAGTGCGGCCTGCACTTTTTGATGCCATATCTGAGTAGCATATGACATAAAAAAAGTCAGAAATGAGAGCTAGATTGTCATGGCCATTTTTTTAGATCTCTTAGGAGATGAACACTGTTTTACATCTGCCGCAGTTCCTCCACCTACTAATTCTTCTTTCTTCCCTTCACAGCTCTCCTGCCCTCAATGGTTCGCCGGCGCAGTGGTCACATTGTGGTCATCAGCAGTGTCCAGGGCAAGATAGCCATTCCCTACAGATCAGCTTGTAAGTTGTTTTTCCCCATTTAATTAAAGCAAACAAATACTGAAGAGCTCTTTCAATCTGTGGGGTCGATTGGAGATGAAGCAGGACTCTGTTTTATACACACTGTGTTCAGACGCAGCTTCTAAGCACGCCACCCAGGCCTATTTCGACTGCTTACGGGCTGAAATCGAGCGCCATCGGATTCCAGTGACTGTGATCAGCCCGGGGTACATCCGAACCAACCTGTCGGTCAACGCTGTAACTGGAGACGGCTCCAAGTATGGAGGTGAGGTTAATTCGAATTGGTGGTGAAACAAGTGTGGCTGCATTCAGAGGCAGGGGTTTTTCAACTCACTGGTGTGTGAATCGGGGTACTGGTTTTTCTGGTCTCTGCTAGCATTGCAAGTAAACAGTTACTATGGCTGAACAAGCAAAGAAAGGATTGCTGACTACAGAAACAAGTGTGAATCCATGGATGTCATAGATGACACTGTTTGGATCCTCATAGAGTGAGGTCCAAAAACATACCTGCATTTACCGCTTTGGTGCCACCCTGTTACTTAAAGACTTTAAGGGGATGCAGAAGGACAAGTATGAAGAAGATAAAAAATAATAAAGTTAAACAATACAGCATACACTTTAAACACTTTTCTGTATTATAGTCGACCTACTGACTTCCCTGTGTTATTGATGCTACGTGTTTCCTGTTTCAGTTTTGGATAAAACCACAGCGACAGGTCGTGATCCGCAGGAAGTGGCTCTGGCCGTTCTGAAGGCTGTCCGCCAGAGGAGCAAAGATGTTGTTTTGGCAGGACCTCTGCCCAGTCTAGCCATCTACCTCCGCACACTGTGGCCTGCGCTCTTCTTCAAACTCATGTCCTCTCGCGCTCGCAAAGAGCAGAAACCTAAAGAAGAGTGACGCAGCAGCAGAAGAATAAGAGGCTCTGAAAAGGAGGCATGTTAGATGCACACGGACCGAAACAGGAAACTGACTGCTTTACATGGAGGCCAAATGGACAGGAGATGTTGATCTCTTAAGCTAGTACCACTTCTCTAATAACACATGCTTGCAGTGTTACTTGTATAGCCTCCGAAACACAGCAGAGACCTTTGCATTGTAAGGCTGTCGCAGTGATTAACTTTAAAATGTGGGACCTGCAAATGTGTTTTACTAACAAGATTAAAAACTGTTCGGTTGTGAGCATGTAATGCCGTTGAATTGACGTGACACCTTTACATGAATTTGGATTACAAATAAAATGCTCAAGCTGTTATCTATAAGAGTGTTAATGTTTAACCTGTTACTTAGCTGTTAGAGGTCCAGTGTGGAGGATGTAGGTATGGCGGAGATGCAGATATTTGTGTCAAATAAAAACAAACCTTTTTTTAAAAAAAAAGATGCTCTGTGGCAGAAATGGAATATAACATTGCAAATGTTTTAATTTGGGTAAAGTCACATGAAACTAAGCTTTTCTGTTAGTCCTCTCCCATGGAGTGCACAATGTTTCTACAGTAGCCTAGAACAGACAAACCAAACATTTTGCAGCAGCCCCTGCAGGGAATGGGGAGATCAGGGTTGTTCAGTTGATTGTGATCTATAACCTCAATGATAAGATGCCACCAAATCCTCCACAATGGTCCTTTAAATAATCAGGTTTGGGTCATTTTATCTATTATTTTCCTCTCACTGTCCCATTCATGAATATCTTCTTAAAAGCCTGTAGCCTCACATTTTAAGGAGAGAACAAGAGATGAGATTTATTTGTTAATATTAAAATGTACTGCTGTCCATGTGGACGATGTGAACAGCAGACATAAGTGTACGAGTACAACTTACAGGATGCAGGATTTTATGAAGGTATCGTAAATGTTGTTTCAGCAAAGGGTCTACCCACAACACTGATGATTACAAAAAAACACTTTACACCAACCATTGTCTTTCTTAGAGATTTGGTAGAGCACCTGTTATGTGTCTGCATCATCTGTACAATGTGGCATAGAGATGACACTGCTGAAAATGATTTAAAATAAAATGCTTTTTATACATGTGGAGGAAGGAAACACTGCTAATCTCTGACTAGAAAAAAAACATTATTAATCATAAGTTTGATTTCCTGTTTGAGCCCAGCAGCCTACAACTGTCATCACAATGTTTCCATCCTGTATATTACTGTCCAGTCAATTAAATGTGTTAATGTGTTATTTTAATTGGTGAGCATTTATTTTCTTTAATGGGGACAATCAGGAATTCAGTATGAGGTTAGCGGAGTTGTTTGTAAGAACCCAAAGGCCTCAAATAACATTGTAAAAATGTTCATAGGAACAGGTTCTCCACCAAGTACATACACAGAAAACAGGCAGTTTTTTTTAAACTATCTTTATACACAGAATAAAAACACCTTTTACAAACTGAAAACTTTAAACAGGTTTTTCCTTTTTAGATGTCATCTTAATATTAAGTTAAACAAACACCTTTTTCCGAAATGTTAACAATAAATAGTCCAAATAACAATTTACATTATGTTACAAAAGCGCAGTGAATACTGGAATTTAAATTTGTACACCAAAAGAATAAAAACATGCCAGATTCAAAGACTAAACCTGCTGTTTATTATGTAAGAATCATCCTCATGGTTTTTTCTTTTCTTTTCAGGTGTCTGTCACAAATGAGGAAACATAGCAAGAGCTTTAACACTGTAGATTCAAAGCCCTCAAGGTGCTTTAAAGGAGACTGACGTTCCCATTTCTGCAATAACAACAAGAGCTCTCTTACAATTTACACTCAGAGATGAAGATAAACATGTAGGTGAGACTAAATGTTCACAATACTGCATTTTGATGGTGCTGGTTAATTGAAATTAAGAGAACAAATGCAACAGTACATTGTAATGCTAACAAGCCAAAACATGTTGACATTAGCCATAGTGTTTTGTTAGCATCCAGTTTCAGTACTAGTCAGCGGGGTATTAATGTTTTGAGCACAACCAATCAGAAGCTTTATGAATGATTAAAGAGTGACTGCACGACAAAAAGAAAAAATTAAATAAGGAGTGTCAACTATGGCTTTAGTGTTTGATTTCATAACTTCTGACTGCTCGCTTCTGTGGAGTTTAAACGGAGTGAAACACTACTGGGAAATTTAGAAAATTTTGAACATTTTGTCTGTCAACGAAAAATCAATATGTAGTTGGTCACATTATGGGCTACGGGTGCCTCCGTTCAGTCCTTGACTTAAAAAAACAGCTTGACTAGCTTCTTCGAAGTGTAAGATGAGGAACGTAAATGAACAATGTTATTTGTCCTAGTAGCTGAAGGAAAAACCAAAATGAAACATTTGGGGATGTAACTGACATAAAAATAGAGAAACAGCAAGTGAGGAAGAACGTTGCCTTTTTTATCCTCAGCATGCATTAAAAGTGACGAGAACAGCAAGAAGCAACTGGCGATGGACACTGAACTCCAATATGATTTCAGCATAGAATTCAAGGCTAGCAGCTGCACATCTGTAGAGCTACTACCAAACGTAGTCGACCGACAAAAAGCTGCCGTTTAGCAAGTGACCTTAAAACATGACGAACCTGATTACAAACACACGAGGCAGGCTATGTTCCTAAAATGCAACCAATAAAACCTTAACAGTTCAAGAGCACGTGAAAAGGAGGGCAGTATGAAATTATTTTACTTCAACCCGCCCCGCTGTGTTGAGCTCCATTGCTGCGACAGTAACTGACAAGTGTCTCACCATCCTAGTTCTTACTGACATAACTTAAACAAAAGCACCCTCCAGCGGCTTTTTGCCCCCAGCTGGGATCTGAACTGCACATTTTGGCGGATTTACACATTTTGGGGCTCCATCTGACAAGACTAGACATCATACACACACATACATACACACACACACACGCTCACACACACAAAGAGCAGGAAGAGACATAAAAGATCAGTGAAAATATTTTGTTCAGATATGGCATAGTATTTTCCTGTACATGAGGTTGTGTTTTGTAAACGCATTTGATTTTCTAAAGTGTTTTTTAAAGGGCATTTCACCTTTAACAACGGTTCAGCGAAGCAACTCGTTTCAAACTTGCTTTGAACAATGGTCAAGGTTCACCATTATTATTGCACTTTTACAAACAGGGCAGGGATGGCTTTAAGGGGGTTGGTCTTTCTCCACAGACATCTGTTCTCCAAAGTAGACGAGACGGTGTGGCAACAGTCTAGACAGAGAGGAGAAACCCCTCCTCCAGGTGGCAGCGAGGTGGCTGAGGCTCTACTTCTCAGGGCGGTGGAATGGAGGGTTCAGTCACAGCCAGCTCCTGAGCCAGGTCGTTGAAGCGAGCAATGTAGTCCACGCTGCTCTCACTCATCATGCAGGCAAGCTGGGAGTCCATCTGCAAGCACAAACAAAGAGCTTTCAATTTACGACAACTGCAAAATGATAAATATTTCCCTATTTCCCAAAGGGCCTCTGGAAGTTAAAGGAACAGTTTTGTATATTGGGAAATAGACTAATTCGCTTTGGAGTAAGATGAAAAGATTGATAACATTATTTTATCTGTCTTTTCAAAAATAAGACTCCAGCCAGCTGCCAGATAGCTTAGCTTAACATGAAAATTACGAACATGGCTCTGTCCACAGATAATAAAATCCATCTACCTCCCAGCCAAAACAAAGTCTTAACATTTTGTTATTTACACTTGAGTCTTAGAACACCAAGTACAGATTAAACAAACGAGACATAGCATGTTGATTACTGAGCTTTACAGGTGCTGGCAGGTGGATTTTGTTACCTTTGGAGGGAGCCAGTTTAGGTGTTTTACCCCCGTTTCCAGTCTTTTTGCTAAGCCAAGCTAATCGGCTGCTGGCTTTAGCACCAGCGGCCAGACAGGACTCATCTAACTCTGCCATTCTTTTAGACTGGCGGAGTGTACAACCTAAGGAATAAAACACAAAATGCAATTTTGGAGTAAAGGGCTCATCTTACTTCTGCCACATCAGGAAGGCCACGGGACTGAAAGGAATCATGGGAGTTGCAGTCCAGGAGGCTGGGACCGAGCAAAGCTGTGCCACTGGAGGGGCCGGAGGGGGTTAGGGTGGTCCGCCTGCCCTTATCAGGAGAGACCATGCTGGCTGGAAGGACAAGAAGCAAACAGTGAGACAGTGAATAGAAGGCACATACAGTAGAGATGCACCGATCAGGATTTTTGAGGCCGATCACCGAAAGCAGTATCTGCCGATCCCGATATTGCCGATCACCGATCACAGCGTCAAATCCATAAATTCTTCCATATTGTTGTCTTGTGTAACTTTCATATATTTAACTAATGATTCTTCTTAAACAACATTGACATTGTATTATTAAGTATAAAAATTAGGAGATGAGAAAGTATCATGAATTGACCACCGTTTTATTGCAGGCTGAGGCAATGTGCAATATTTCACACTCTAGAGACAACTTGGACTCAGCTTACATAGAGTAACTGTAGATTACTAGTGGGAATGCATGCAGTCAGGGTGGGAATTTTGTCATTTTAGGGGCAAGTCCATTTGGCCTTCACTTCACATGGATTATGTATTAAAACATTTTTTTAATACCAATATCAAGTTAATGTTACATTAGAAAACAGGTTTTTGTTAAGTAGGGTTAGGGTGAGGTGATTTTTGTGACACCACACTGAATATTAGTGTTATTGAATATTTCTCCCAATAGAAATTCCCCCAAATTATGGCAAAGCACATTTTTTCCAGACAAAAAATTGTAGAATAACCAGCAGGAGACCACTGATGTGTGGAGTGATTCTGGTGGCACTACACTCTGAATAATAGTGAAGTTAATGAATATTGTTTGTAGTTTCTCTTTTCGGTGTTGTACTTTGTAGACGGTCCCTGCGTCCTCGTCTCACAGACGGCTGACCCTACAGACCCAGGGGACCGCTGGTTTTGATAAATATACGGTTGTAGCTCGTTGTCTACCTTACTACGGTAGGAAAGACCCGTCGTTTGTGTTTTAACAAGGTTTCACTTATGAGTTATTGATCCGGTAAGTTCGATATTTCCAACTTTACCAAACTAAATCCTACCACATAAGTCAGTTACGCATCATGTCAAAACCGACTGCGCTCGCTCGCTGTGCTGTAAGTTTCGTTCTTCTGTTTTGAGACGCTGCTGCTGTTTGAGAGGCTTTCATGTGAGATCATCGTGATGATGAGACTCCACCTGCGCGAACCGCGAACTCACTGAAGTTACTGTGAGTGACTACTGTGCACTCAGGTGGCTGTAATTCAAGGCAAGCTCACTACGCTGACCGGGCCAGGGGCACAGAGGCCACTGAGGCCGTACGATGAGATTTTTTTCACGCGGCATCAAGGCCAAAGTGCGGGTGGCCGCCGTTGCTGCCGTGAAATTCCCACCCTGCATGCTGCTGCTTTGATCTATTTTGAGAACTCCGATCAAAACCGATTATTATTACCATTACCGGCCGATTGCGATCGGTTGCCGATCGATCTGTGCATCTCTAATAAACAGTGGAAACAAAGTTGTCTTCTGTCTTGAAAGAGAAAGGCTTCAGCTGTGTCATTGTGGGTTAATAAGAGAAAATATATTGGAAAGCAACAAAGAGTTTTTCATTAAGGTTTACTCAAAATAAAATGTGTTGTGCATTTATTAACTTAGCTAGCATTGATTTACAGTCAGTTTGACAAAGCTGCTGATCTATCAACTCTGGACTAATTGCAGCACATAGAAGAGTTCAGTGGATTGGAAAAAAAGATTTATAATCTTATCTGCTTGTGTATGTTCTTTAGGATAGACAAAGCCTTACAGAGGAGGCATCCCAACGTGGAGTCAGATGAGTCGCTGGGGTACCACTGGGGGTCGTGGCTGGGCGATGGGATCCAGCCTCTGGACGGGCTGACTGAGGGAGACGAGGCCAACAGTTTGGAGCTGTCATTGTTACTCAGTTTGGCTGGAGAGAGAGTGGCCTCTTCACCTGCAGCAGAGCACACAAACAGGAATTAGTTTACAGGAGCACTGTTCAACAGGCAGGATGTCTCAGAAGTTTAGTTGGTTGTATGTCAACATATTTCTTCCATGGAATATTTCACATGATTTCAAACTGGCCCACATGCAACACAGGTGTTCCTCATGAAAACACACAAGCATGTCGTTTTAACTCAAATAAATAAGGCCCACTTTAGGTTTCCACTTGCATGTTAGCATGTAGGATAGAATCACAGGCACGCACCGTAGTGGCCAGAGTTGATGGCGAGCTCGATGATGGAGTCGCTGATGTGTGTCTGAGGTTCTCCGGGTGTGAGAGCCTCTTCGGGGGCTCCAGGGAGAGAGATATCCAGGAGCGATGCTACGCTGGGTGGAGAGAGGAGAGAGTCCCCACCACTGGTCACCCCAGGAGATGGTGGAGGCACACCGTTCTTTGGAAAGAATTAACAGACACTTAATCAAGGCTGCTTTGTTAGATTGTTGTTGTTAAGGTTTATTAACAAATTAGTTTTCCAATATGCTTGTTGGTCAAAATGTTTTGCAACATGCATGCGTTTCTATCTAGCTAACCAAAACAGCTCACTACACCTGACCCTTGCTGTAAAGCAACAATTTGGGCTCATTACAACAATATGTAAGGCATGGAATGAACTCCAATGGCACTGAGGGACACTAATCACAATGCAAATCTCAAGCTTGGACAGTATCACAAGAAATTTGCCAAAACCACCAAAGAGTTGATTATTCCTCTGTTGTGGGTCCAAACTCAACATCTGTATGTTGTGGTTTCTACAATAATAAACAGCACATTCCCTGATCACAATCCGTAATTTACTGTGTCGGCTACACTGTATATCCTACCAAGACCTGACCTGTATTCAGGCTAAACTGCAGATTTTCAGACCCAAGTTCAACCAGCATCGATCTGCCTTTCAGTGACCTCATTCTGGCAGATTGCTGATAAAAATATATGCGCAAAGTTTTTTCCAGCTTATTGCAGAGAAGATAAAGTCCCTCCTGTTACGAAATTAACATATTGTTATGCCCATTTTATCATGGTGGCCACTAACATATTCAGGCATACAATGCTTATAAAAATGTTTACTACTATACTACTTTACTGAGCACAATTAGAAAACCTCATCTCATCGGCCTGACATATCGGTAGAGATGATCATTTAGGGCCATGCTCTGTATTTTCAAAATCAATTAAAAACCTGGACAACACTCTGACAATGACCAGAGTCATTCACAAGAGTGAGGAGAAACACAGCTCTGTTTGATAAAGATTTTACATATTTTCCTGGGTGAGATCAGAGACATTTTTCTGCTTCAAACAGACAATAAAGTTCATTCAATTTCAATTTAACAACTAAGATCAGACAATTCAAGGGTCTTCATGGAAGTATCAATAATTTAAGAACTGCTCTGGTTATTAGGAGAACTTAAAGCTCCAAGTTTATCTTAATTTGTGTATATATGTGTGTTGTGTGTGTCAGTGTGTGCTCCTCACCTCAGGGACATTGTGCTGGAGGAGCTGAGCGTCTGGTTCAGCATCAACAATGGGCGTGGTGGTGAGCAGGGTGCTGTTGTCAACTGAGGGAGAGTTCAGCTCCCGACAGGGACTTCCAGGGATGATACCTGCAGACTTAGCTGCCAGGTCAATGGCACCTGAAAGAGTATTAACAGTTTAGAAACACGGGGGATTTGTTACATCAGCACACACCTGATAAGCTTTAACCCTGAGACAAGCATGTGAAGATAGATCATATAAAGAAAAATATTAACTTCAGCAATTCACCTCAGCAACAATTGCAATTAAAAAAAGTTGAAAGCAGGGGCGATAGGACAAAAGTGTGTAGAAAAAGGAGTGTAGCTGGAAGAATGTTCTTTTTAGCCCTAAACAAAAAGGCACTTGTTCAAAATCGTATCTACTGACAGAGATCATGTGGGAAGAAGTCATTTTATTATACATGTTGAGACTGGAATTCAATTTTGGATAAAATTCCAGATAATCCAGCTAGTAGTGTCTTACACAGAAATAACTTAATTTGACAAAACCTTAATTCTTAGGAATATCACTGGTGCCCTCAACTGACACCCGCATAAAGAGCGTAACTCAAAATGTATGACAACCCTTGTACATATGAACTCCAGACAATATCCAGAGAATCGGATCAGGATATCATCCTGATTTGCCTGATCACACATGCAGCACACAACAGGAGATTCACACATGTGTGGTTTGTAATTTGAAAAAGCATATATATGTGCTACTAGAGGATAAAGAATGACTAAAAGGATAAACTAAAAATTTCATCAGTGGATCATAAAATTTAGCATTTAACAAAATATCAATAAAACATAAAACCTGAAAAATAGATACATTAAAAAAGCAGCACATACTGGAGAGCTGGCTAGCTGCTGCAGAGCTGGACGCTGCAGGGGAAGCTTTGGACAGGGTGGGGCGGGAGGAAGGAGCCAGGCGTGTGTGGATTGGCCGGAAGGATCCAGTTCCTGAGGGAAGAAACAGGAAGTTAGAGAGCGAGATATTTGTAGAGTTGTTGTTGAAAAAGAGAAACGACATTAAGTTGTGTACAAAACAAACTAGCAGAGTAATTTACCAAAGTTGACAATGAAGAAGCCTATTCAAGGGCCTGCTTTCAAGAATGTGACAGTTTAAACATCTGCATCCTATCCACAAATTATACTTTAGGATCATGATGTCTGCAGAGTACCTGTGGCAGAGGAGTTGGAGAGGATGGAGAAGGAGCACACATGCTGAGGAGTATCTCCTGTAGTTCGGGGTAGGAGTGTTCTCTGTGGAGATTATGGAAGCAACTTAACTAAATGCATCTTTTAGCCCGTTATGACGCACCAGATGTACTTCAAGACTATTACAGTGATAGAATTCAACCAATTTCCAAAGTCAAAGTAATCATCCTTCTGTTCTTCTCTTACCTGAACTACAAGCGGTTTCCGAAGTTGCCTGTTTCGAGGTTTTCTCTGTCTAGAAAGGAAAAGATCTGACTGCATCTGCAAAAAAAATGAAATAAATACAATTAATTTATATTTGTGCGTATTCTTGTGGATGATAAATCAATTTAGTTCTCCTAAAATGTGTGTTTAAATAAAAAAAAACTGCTCTGTCTTACACTGATAGAGTCGAGCTGCTGTCTGAGGGCCAGCTCAGCCTCCTTGTTGGGGGAAAACATTCGGTTGTGTCGTGAGCTGTTGGGGGGAAGCGTGGTGGGCACTGCAAACACGCCGCCCTCTGAGTCGGCGGCTGCAGTTGTCCCAAGCAAAGAGCGGGGGAGGTTGCGTCCACCTGGAGAATGTGGAGGAAAAATTAATATATGTCATGTGAGGAAGGTATAAAGCGTAAAATAAATAAAGCTATAAAAATATATTTTAAAAAACAACCAGTAAGTCTTTGTGTTCATTTCTGAACATGCACGGAATTGACTACAGTTTATTTGTCATGGGCTTTTCTAGCAATATTTGAAAAATATGGAACACAAAATTAGTATACAATCACTCATGATGCAGAAAGGAGTTGAACTCCATCATTATTTTCCATTCTCAAACAAAAACAACTACAGTACCATCAGAAGAAACACACATTATCAGGAAAATCAGTCCCAGCTAACTGTAATGGGTCAAGAAAAACAAAGCAGATGTGTGGGATATGATTAATGGTCCTAACCAGTCTCTGCCATCTTAAATCCAAACAAGATTTTGTTATGCAAAAGCAGTGCAATAGGCAGCATCTACAATCTTTACAGATCATCCGCTAAACTTACGTTAAATACACATTCAATGCCTGTTTTAGCAAAATCAGAGTATATGACACAGAGCGATACATACCCGATGCTCCAGCACTTGGCAGGTGTAACCTGGCTCCTCTTACAGAGGCCTGCTGCCGGCCACAGCTGGGGCTGCGAACACCTGTGATGGGCCCCTTCCCTGGAGGTGTGAGGGCCTGGTTCTGCTCCTCCTGATGGGTCTTGAGTGGCGATGTGGCCGTGGAACACAGCTCTGGAGCCTGAAGCAGAAGTTGCATTATTGACACCATCAGCTTTACATGTACATTGCTACATGATTCAATAGAGTTTGTCCTTTATTGATCTGTGGAGGATTCGTTGTGGATGAATTGACTAGGCAATGCAATTTTGTGAATCCACAGGAATTAGCACCGTGCATACTGGTGTCTCACTGTGGCATCTGATTGAGGACTATAATGTTCATTTTAAGTTGCATTCTTCATTCATGCCACTAGGATTCAAAAATGAAAATTCTTCAACGTTATGTTCATGTTTGTCCATTAAATTTGACTGTACAGAAATGATGATTTTGTTTGTGAATCATGAAGGAAAAACTAACTTACATTTCGTTACACAACTGTGTGTTGTATAATGACAAATAAATCACCTTGAACCTTTTGTCCAAAAGTACAAATTAAAGTAGCTATCTGGGAACCAGCAACAACATTGTGAGAAGTAGCAGTTAATCCCTACCAGAGGTTTAGGATTGACCTCTGTGGCAACCAGTTTGAGCAGGCATCGCAAAACACGGTGTGTCCTGTTGGGCTTTGGCTGGGCTGAGGCTTGTCCATTTTCTTGGTTGTTGGAAGGAACTGGCACGGGCTGCCACTCATACTCCAGCTGCAGTTTGCCAGGCTTCCCAAACATCAAGTAGAGCTCAGCCAGGGTGACATTCTCTGCATCCCGTGCACTCCAGCCTTCCTCTCTGATCTGTTCCACAGCACGTTCTTTAGCTGCAGGTGCAGAACCCTGCGACATCCCCTCCTCTGAAGCAGTCACTGGGGGTTTGGCTGGAGGAGTCTGGTTGGCCTCTGGAGAGGAGGTGCTGGTGCTCTGCTCCTCTTTGCACTGCTCCGATGAGCTTTCTATACCACTACACAACTTCTCCACGCTTTTGGTCACTGCTAAACCAACACTGGCCTCTACTCCAGAACAGGCCTTGGCCCCCTCAGAGGGTCCCATACAAGTTCCCTCTTCCCTTGGGGCCACAGTCTGCTGAGACAACGCAGGAACAGAAACAGACTGAGGTCGCTTTTCCTCCACTTTTGTAGCACTGTCTTGTGCAGATTCAGGGTTAAGGGGCTCAGTTCGTCGACTATCACCCAATACAGTCAGTGAAGCACCAACGGCCCCAGCAGCAGCGGTGCCCCCGCGCCCAGATTTGGTGCCAGTACGAGATGATGGAGCCATGTGAATACCCAGAATCTGGGCAGCCGGCAGTTCCTTGGCGTTTGGCCGGTTCTTGCCGCTCTCTAGCCAGTGTACAGTGCAGGAGGCCTTGGAGTGGACCACACGTGCCACACCAGGCAGTGTGGTCAAGGTGCTACTCTCAGCAGGGAAAAGAAAGAGCTCCTCCTGCTGGGATTTGCTGGGAGAGAATGAACTGGACTGGCCGCCTTCCAGAGCTTCCCTCTCCATTAGACTCTTAAGCTGAAGCGTCAGCGTTAAGGACTCCACAAATGTTTACAGCTGAAGTGCAAACACATTGCTCTAAGTCCTATACCAAAGATGATTTTAAAAGATGATGTACTATGCAACATACAGTAGTGCAGTGGCTGTATAAAATAGGTGTCACAGGACAGAGTGAGTTCCAAGAAACTTAGAATTTTGTTATATCCCATGATAAACTGATAAAAAATATTGTTTACAGAATAGTTATGTATGTAACATGTGATGTCTCTACATCATACAGTTTGCTGCTCTATTAAGATGCAAATCATTTGATGTTTTAAAGGATACAATCCGCTGGTCATGATACGTCCACTTTTGTTTCAGGTACTCGATGAGGCTGGACACTTTCCTGTGGAGCTCCACCACCATCCTGGGTTAGAAAAGACACAGGAAGAAGATTGATTACCAAACTGCTGTGGTAAGACAGAGGAGAACAGCAGTGGGCTGGTTAATTTAGTTTGTGGGTTCTTAACAAACCATAATGAGGAAACATGCGTACATATAAATTAACTTTAGCCAGTGATCTGTAGGGGGTTGTTTCATGTTGGAACCCCTTAACTACATTAATGAACTTTACATGTATCCTCAAGATTTTCCAAAGCACGGATGTCTTTGTTTCAAAATATGGATAAAAATCAATTGAGTCAGTCTTGTGGTATAGTGTAGTTTTGCTTCAGTTTCAAACAGACAACATTTTCAAACTTCTCGATGATGCACACAGTAAGCAAACTCGTACAACTGTAATTAATTTGCCAAAGTGTAATGCATTATTGAGCTGTACTGTCGGAAAGTTGATCCTGTAAATCACTGGCAAAATTTGATATATTTTTTTATTCTAAGCAGTTATGATATTTCTGCATATGGATACTCTGAAGAAATTCTTATATGATATGCTTTTGAAAAGTTTTTTCTTTTGCCTTACCTGAGACGAGGGTTGTGGGCTAGACTCTGAACGCGGGCCCAGGAGTGGTTACTGCGTGGTTGGAGCTCTACTGCCACCTTCAAGGGTAGACGCACTGGCTTTTGGTCCTCCTCATCACTCACTCCTGCCACATCACAAAAACAAAATGAGAATTTATAAGTAACAACAACTAAGTGCTCTTAAATTGAAAAGTTAATCGAACCTTAAGAGTAACAACAGTACTACAATAACGTGTACAAAACAGCTGCAATTGCTTAAGACCATGTTCTCCTAGAAACTAGGCAAATAGGCAGATTCTAATTTTCCATCTCGATTAAAGCAAATGTTTTCTCTAAGTTTGGTGAGTGACTGTTATTGAACAAGGGAGCTAGATTACAGCCGGTCTGATCAGTCATCTCCATCATCTCCCTCCTGCTCCTCCTCCTCACTTTGCTCCCACAGAGTTACCATGGAAACTAGTGCACACGCCATTGTTATTGCCAAAAAACCCCGCCCCCACAGACCCTGTGCCTCATCATCATCATGGTTTACATTTTCAGCGCTGATGTTTGTTTATTTGGTATGTACTGTACATGTTGGGCATCTGTGCAGGCACATGCTCACCATCTGGGTCACAAAGTTTCTTCAGTGCACGGCACATGGGCGCTTTGATTCTCAGGTTCCTCCCTTTGGAGCGTACGGTGGTGGCCCTGGTCAAAGAAAAATTAGAGCAAGAAAGTTTTCAGTGTATTTTTAAGGGGAATCTTTCTGGATCATATTACACCTTTCTATGAAGGCTTATCGTCACTCTGTAGAAGTATTCTAATAAGTCACAGAAACACAGACTTGTACAGATTTAACTGATCAATTGCATGGGTTGTAGACAATAACAAAAACATTTGACGAATGATTTAGTCATGGGCCAAAAGCTTATCTGTGTTTTTGTGGATGCGATACAGAACTTTAGATCAAAAAAACATCCTTCAAATTGCCAGATGTGTGAATGTAAACACAGTTGCTATTCAGTTTTTGAAGTCAACTCCTGACTTACCCTTGCTGGATGAGTTCATTGAGCTTTGCCACATTCTTGTCATCCATTACTGCCAAAGACACAAAACAAAGCCAGAGAGACGTTTACAACACCGTCCCTCAGGAGCAGCTGTCCCTTAAGACTGAGAGCATGCAGTTTTTAATCACATCCCTTGTGTCCCAAACTAACAGCAGAAAAACAAATGCACACAAAACAACTTAAGAACAGGCCCCCATTAACATGTAGAGCTTTGACTTACATCCTCCAACTTTTTTGCGCAGCTCGGCATAGCAGATGAGACCGTACAGTTCTTGAGAGGATTTCTTCAGCACCCTGGAGTAAACTGAGAAGGACAGGTGGCACAAGTCACAACACTGCTGTAACCAGCAACGCAGGAGACATGTGTGCTACATAAAGATAACACAAGAGTGACACTCAGGGCCTTTTGGAGTGGAAAGGGCCTTTGGCTTATCTGGAGAGTTTTTGGGACAAAGAGTCCCTGCCCAACAAAGTGCTTTCTAAACATTACTGTGGGAACTGTTAAAAAGGTGGACCTGGAAGATATTAGACTAGATGAAAAGAAATTAAACCAAACCTGCCGTCCTGTCATGACATACCAAATTAATAAAAAGCCTCTTTTAACCCCCAGACAACTGCCATGTTAGTTATTCTGAGGGCTGTAATGGACATAATAGGGTAATTGAGACAGGATATGATGTGTTGCACGTTATCATTGTAAAAAAAAATACAAATAAATAACTAATAAATAAATACTGTTCTGCCCTCCATCTTCACTGAGACTCAGTGAGGTCCCACCTTTTTTTTGGTTGACAAGGATAACGGGCAGCTTACCGTTGGCAAAGTCAATGTGTTTGGAGATCTTGTGCCAGGTCCGGTAGTAAAAGTGGCGGACCTGCTCCTTGTTCTTCACCATGTTGGCTGGCTTGCCTCTCTTCTTGTACTTCATTGCAATGTTGTTCTGGATAGCCTCAAAATCCTTCCCATGCTGGACATCCAAATAGTTGAGATGATGCCAAAAGACACAAAGACATGTAAGAGACATTTTAACTAGGTTTTAAGTGTCCTATGATACATAATGCAAACATGCAGGCCAAGACTTGAAGTTGCTGCTCATTTTTAAGCTAGGGCACTCCTTCTGGTTTTACCTCGTAGAGCCCCTCAAAAAAGCTGTTCTTGTCCTCTGCGCTCCAAGACTCCCACTGCCGCCGGGCCCTCTTCTGGTTACCAGCTTGCTCCTCCTTCTCAGCAGACCCTTGGCTCTTGGAGGTCTTCGATATTCCCCCTGTGGAGCCAGCCACAGGCCCCGACTGTCCCACTGTCCCCTGGGAGGAAGAACCATTCTCTGCCCCTGTGTTGCATTGAGAAAGGGAGCCCACAAATGCATCATCCATGAAACATTAAGAGAAAAGACAAAACTGAAATATAAAAGGTAAAAAATGTTAGGACTGAGCTGAATGTTTTGGTGGACCATTCTGGTTGTTTTCCACAGCCAGCATGAAATAAAAATACAACTGTAGTTGTGAGGTGCATGGTTTGGGAAATGTTAAAATACAAACACAAAAAGCCACACACCCACTGCTATTACACTGCAAAACCTGCAGAGCTTCCCCCTCTGTGGCTCTGCTCTGGCAAGCAGGCAGGAAAAGCAATCAGTCCCTACAGCCAGGTCCACAGCACACAGATCCAAAACCAACTCGTGGTGGGCTCCAAATGGCCAAGTTTACCCCGGCACTGAGCACAATGCCAGGAGGCATTAAGACAAGCGCAGAGGCAGTTACTGCTGCAGCGCTGCTCAATGTTAAGACAACTGTAGATTTCCAGCCAGTGAGGGTATTCATTTACAAATGTAAATCTGTGGGGCTGATAGGCACCAACCTAGAAGTGTCTCTTTCAAAAAAGATGTGGACCAATATAGCATCATATTAAAATAAACAGGGCTTCTTTGGTCGACACTTGAGCGATCTAAATATAAATTTGATGAAACAATCTGTATAAACAACAAAAGAAATCCACCAGGCATATCTCGGAGAGCCAGCGTATTCATCAATATATTGCAAATGTTTAATTGTCAGATCCAGTCCAGTTCATTTACAATTGTATTTGTTATTTGGGAAGAAACTATCTTATTCTCATTGCAGAGCACCATAATTATCCACACTGAAACAAATCAGTAATAACCCCTCACTAAATCTTTAATAAAAACATAAAGACTATCTCAATTTGACAAAGAAGATACAGGTGTCTGCTTGCTGGTGAAGCACTACAATAACATGCTCCCAAAGTAGCCCAGCTCTCGGTTCCAAACACACTAGATATTAATGCTCCTGGCTCACGCTTTTTTGACTCTTGCCATATTGGTCGTATGGAGACCCAAAAGTAGATGCCTCATTTACAATGAATCAGGCCAGCCATCCATTAGTGTTTATAATTATTCAACGAGGGAATCTGTCTGTGTGTTTACAACTCAGTAAAAACTAAGTTTTCTGTAGCTTTAGTTTTATACTTGCATCAGCTAGTATTTCAATTCACCCCTGAAAGTGTCTGAGATTTGCTAGCATCATTTAAGATGATGTTGCATCCTTAATGTTTGTGATGACATGGACAGATACATTTTGCACATTATTTTCATTCCGAAAAGACAAAAACACAACACGTTTTTGATCATTTCGATTGATCAGTGGATCAATAAAATTAGCTGAGGACAACAAGGTGATGATGCTCTTTTTTCTTATCAATTCAATATTTAATGAATAAAAAAAAAACTAATTTATTAAGAAGCAACTCTCCATAATAATATATAATTGTTGTCCTATTGAGAGTCCGGTGCAGAAAAACTTCAGTCTCTACCCTGTGATTATTTTTCCTACACTCACTTGATAAGGACCACGATAACACACCTGTGTTTTTAAAGCCATAACGGCAAGTTCACACGAAACTGTAACTGAAAATAGTCAGATGACATCCTAATTGATACCCAAGTTCTGGCCAGTGACTCTCCTTCTTTTTTACATTAATGGTTTCACACAGGATGGTGTTGCAACTTATGCTGGAGCAGCCGCAGATCTACACAGAGTACAACCACTGTCCCGGGGGGAGTACACAGCAACAAAAACACAACCAATGTAGCAATCACTGATGAGCAAATTGTACACAACTAAGAGCAGACCCCCTGCTAATCACACCTATGCACACTTTTCTCTGAGCTGGTCACCTACAGTACCTTTCGATTTTGCCCCGCCATGGCCATTGATGGTGGAGCCGATTGAATCCTTCCGGATCCGTTTGCTCGGAGGTCGAACGCTTGATCGGAGAAAATGATGCTGGTCGTGACACGGAGGGGCGGGCTCCGCGGAGGTCTGGGGATGCTGGGTTGAGCCTAGCCCGGTTCGGTTCGGGGGAGAGGCTGAGAGGACGGGAGCTGAACCGGGGCTGAGACCCGTGGCTGATGGATTAAGAATTTCCACTCCGTCGTCTCCCTTTGTACTGCGCTCCTCGCTCGCCTGCTCTCCGCTCTCCTCCTCGTCGCAACCTTCGGGCTTTCTGGACGGATTCCTCCTCCCATCGACACCGATCCCCTCCCTGGAGCCCGGTGTCATGCTGCCAGAACACATTCAGGGAAAATATTTCACATTTGGAGCAAAGCGATGTGCAAAATTAACTTCTAAAGACGACGTTCACTGTCTCTCAACATGGCCGCCGCTGTTTGTTTCAAATCCCCTCTCCAGTCCCGACAAAACAACACCAAATATATGCATTTAACGTATTGAGATGAAATATAATCAACAACCTAAATAGTTAAGTAACTGCCGGCAGCGTTTTTACAAGTATCTTTCGGCTCAAATGGGCGATATTCTGGGTTTAATTTAAACTAAATTCAAATGCGAGCGCTTTTCAGTTTAGCGCCCTGCAGAAACGACAACGAAACCCCTCGGTGCATTCGACCTCTAAATAAAGTGTTTATTTCAAACATAATTTTACCCATTTTCGTGCTCTTCGGTAGTAGGCGACGTCTTCTTTCTCTTCACCATGAGTCCGACCGGTTAGATTGGCAAATACTGATCAAATTGAGCATAATAAAACCTAGACCGATCTCTACGCTTTCTGCCCTCTCCTTGCTCTTGCTTCGACTGAGCTGAACTCTCTGCGCAGTTCAACTGTTTTCTATCAGCAACAACATTACTCAACGTTTCTTTGCAACAAGAAATTAAACTATACGAGCCACTTGCAAATAAGAGACATTTACTACATGCACTGACGAAGAATTGTCTGTAGCCCGTACCAGGTGGGCTCATCTGAATTGATAAGCGTAGATAGTTTTATTAACGTATGTGCGAGTGGACTTTGCTTGTCACTACGTCACCATCGCCTGCAAAAATGATGTCTATAAAACTATTCCAATTATAGTTTAGATCCTGCTATGGTGAGTTTTTTTGACAAGACTCTACGAGCCTACATTACTTTCGCCTCATACAAATACTTGATCATACGTCAAAATGTGCACCAGGCTATGTGCGGATCAAGACCTTGTGTATTACACTATATTTATGAGATGGTGTGATAATGTATAAACAACTGTTTATTTATAATATTATGTTTCCTCGATTATTTTTCAGCATTTATTTCTGAGTAATCAGAAGAATGGTGATGCAAAGTGACAGCGATAGAAAGCTAAACAAAGAAAGACTGATCAGATATGAGTAGCTTGAGGCCGGAGATGACAAGGAATACCCCCTTTTCTACATTCCGACACACTCCTGTTTTCTGTCACCTAAACGCTAAATCTCAGAGACAACCCATGAGCCACAAAGTATAAATGATCTAAAAGAATTGAGAGTCCGAAACTACTAGAAAAAGTCAATAAATATTGACTTTCGCACCTTGGAATCTTACAACTTCAATTAATTGTAGAGTCCATAGATGGATGCAACTATAATTTAACTTAAATTGATCGAAAAAAAAGTCGTTCCAGATTTTTTTCAGGTAAATCTCTAATTCAACAGCAACACACTGAAATCCAGGTCACAGAATTACTTGACATTTCCCCTGAAATCTTACAGCCCTAGCAACCAAGTGACAACTGTAGTCTAACAACAGGTTTCATATTTTACTCGAAGGCTGACGTTACTTTATAAGTGCAATAACGTAATACCTTAAGTTATTTATATTAACTGTGCTTGTTAACGTTGTTGTGGAAAGCTGTATTACATATATACAAGAGTCGCATCCATACATAACGTGGTACCTAGCATGGCTGCTGTTTTTGGCTAGCTAACGTTAACTCCACGGCAGTGAAACAAGCAATAACGTTACTATAAAACCTACTTGTAACATAACAAATGTCTTATGCAGACATTCAAACGTGCTGTCGGATGGTTAACGCTATCAAAGTTTAAGAATTACCTGATGTGGAAGCCTGCTGGTGGTATTCCCAATCGAGACACGGGCTAGCATTGCTAGCAGACGGCAGTCATCCAGCTTGTTACCGATGACAGTTCCTGCGGCTCGATTGTCCACGCGCGTAGGCACGCCCACTAGAACTCAAAAACAAATCCTCTGATTGGTCAGAAATACATGAGGACGACGGTTAAAATTTGATTGACAGTGCGCTCCACCAATTGTTAGAGGGAAAAGCAGTGCAAAGGACCAATTGCCTTTCTCTTCCTGTCATGCCTTATACATTTGCCGATATATATTTTTAATCTCCAAATCCAGTTTGACTCTACAATAATCCACCCGTTTTGCTCTGCAATCAAGCGTTATTTTAATGAGATTGGATCAGAGCAACGGAGTTTTTTGGCGCTCTGGAAAAAAAGTTACACCCCAAGAAGTGATTGGCATTTTGAAGATCAAATCAAGAGGCAGAATTCAGAGGCTGCGCTTGAATTTATTCTGGCGTACGCCGATAGTGACCCGACTACATGGAACCAAACATTTGCATATACAGCAGGCAACAAAACACTTACTAAAACGATGATTGCAACGCACCAGCTACAACAAAATGATGGACAACGGAATTTTGATTTAACAGCATCTGTACTTTATTTTAGTTTCCATCTTGGACTCAGCAAACGCCTGCATTTGCCCAGGCGAGGCGCCCCGGTGAAAAGAACAAGCGCCATATATCAGGATTAGTTCACGCGTTCGGTTGTTTGTTCTCCATTTGACAGATCCGCAGGGCGGAGTTTCTGCCTTAAATCTATAAAACGTGTATAAAGGATATATGTGTTTTACAACTGTACAAATCAGATGAAAGATGAAAGGACGTAGCCTCCGTTTTGTTATGACTAAAGAGCAGTTCTGTCTCAAAAGACACCAAAACAGTGGATAACTTGGTTCATATTTGCTGGAGGGCTGCCGTGTGCCATGAAACGAGCACACCGCACTCCTCGGCAGCTTGCCAGTGGACCAGTTATATTCCTCTGTGTCACAGTTGGGTGGACTGAAATTCTTCACTCCGGAGTTTGGTTGGGCACACGCAGATAGGGGAACTTGCTGGTCGTCCAGTTGGCAATTTGACGAAGTTGTCTTCGGAAACTTGAAGGCTCAAAATAAAACCACTATGACTTCGACGAACATGTTTCAGGGGTTGGAGACTGGTTCAAAACCAAGCTCAAGGTGAAAGATATAGCCGTGTAGCTTTGTTGTCTGAGAAAGAAATGGCCTACAGTATCTTATTTTGATTGTAACGTTAGTGTTCGGCCGGTCAGCTAGTCAGTTATATGTAGGTTATATGATAGCTGTTCGAAGCTTCTCTTTTTTTATATTGTCGTTAAACTTAACGCTAACATCAACAGCCGCAATGTTATGACTAAGTTGAGCCAAGTATATGTGTGGTCGTTCGCCTTGAGCTAGCTTTGTTTGAGTTATCTTGCGTTAGCCAATTTAAGTCCAGAGTTAGCTTTTAAGCTAACAGACCAGGCGTTGTCTGTCTTGCTGCGCCTGCGGAAGTGTGAAAGCCACTTCAGGCTGCTGTTCTTTGTACTCGCCAATAACGGCGTTGTGACCACATTGTTCCTGTTGAAGGAGGTTCAGTTTCCTTACTCGAAAGCGTCAGTTCTTGGTTCAAAATAGTCGAGTTTACGTGCGCTGTGGTTCTTAATAACGTGAGAAAGTATAACGTCGTCTTAACAAGCTAAAGACGTCTCAGACGTATGGCGCCATTGTCAGTGTGTAATCAAATAACCTGTTCTTTAGCTGCGATGGGTTAAGCTCTCGCCTGTACTGTAACATATTTATAGCCATGTTATCTTTTGTACTCGACTTGTCCTCTTTGTGTGTCAGAGTGCAAAAATATGACATCTTTCTGTTATCAGTAAACACTAGCCTCCTTGACCAAAATACATCGTGGCAACATTAGTGTCACCCTTGAATATGGCATGGAATAAAAAGTCACACTTGCACGAAATAATTGATCCAAACAAGACTTGGAAAAATTAGTTGGATAGGATCCTATTTAAGTGGTACTATATTCTTTCATATTCTGCAGGGTGTTGCAGCCTCCTGGAGGTGGCTCCAGCAATCTGTTTGGTGGCTATGAAGAGGATTCTGCAGCATCGAGAAGACCTCATAAGATGGCCTCTAAAGTTTTTGCTCCACCAGAGCAGCCCGAAACTGTACCCAAACGCTCCAATCCACCAGGTCAGACCAACTTCCTAGCGCTAATGTTCTGTATGTGCACAGGCAGGCCATTTGAAGCATCTGTCAATGTCCAGGGTGTGAAAACTGTTACTTTCATGTGATAATTCCAGTATAAACACTGACTGTTCTCTGCACCTGAATGTAATCCACCTCCAAATTTTGTGGAGTGGGTGGTAGAGGCGAGTATGTTTTCTGGTGTTGACAGATGGTCTGAATATCTAGAAGGAAACTGCTGGGTCACCCTGACTGCCTTAAAAAAATAGATTTGACAGAGATGACTGTCATTATGGCACTGTGGCTATGCAGTAAAAGGTTAACATGCACCTTTGTAATTCATCATGTAGGTGGAAGGACTAGCGGAATATTTGGGGACCCTGAACCTCCAGCCCAAGCACAGAGAACCATGCCTCCAGGTGGAATGACCAGCAACATTTTCGGGTCTGCAGAAAGTGCACCTGGCCAAAGCCCAAGTCGAGGCCACCCAAATAAGCCAAAGGTATGGCATGCATCTGAATGTTATACTCTGCCTTCACTTTACTTGGACTTGTTTTACTTTTTTTGTTTATTTCTCATCACCACTGACTCTTGACTATAAACACACCAGCTAGTAAGCATTTAAAGCAATGGTCAACCCCCCAAATAAAAAAAAACATATTGTGTACTTTCCACTTGGTAGTAAGGGTCCAAAAGTCTGCTAGTTGCCTCATCACCAGTTACTACTTGATCCCCATTTTATCCTGTAAGACTCAAAGAGGCCCAGCCACTATCACATGCCATAGCGTATCAGTTGGTCTTCTCCACAGGTCAATAGTGTTTGTGCAACCAAAGCATTGGGCGCTGTGGACTGCTGATTCTATTGCATCAAGCTCAGTAGTGACACAAATAAATTCCAGGGAGCGATCAGTTGATTTAACAGTTTTCTCTAAACGTGCTGGGGTTTGGGATAGTGTAAATATTCCACACAGCTGTTTACTTAAAACGCATGTAACAAATTACGAGGGTTATCATGTCTGGGAAAGAGGAATGTTGTAAGAAATTTTAGAAATGCTTTCACAGTTATGTTACTGTGATTGTTAATTTGCAAGAAAAATCTGATCTAAATATTTTTGATTTTATTTTGGAGCTGCAAACTCACAGCATGTGTAATGGTCACTTGCTATCCATGACTTGTTTGATCCTTTACACAGAGCACATGTGAAAAAACAGTCTATGACATTGGAGGAAAATGTTGTGTTCAGCCATATTACTGGGTGTATTGATTTTAAATATAAATTTCCCTTTATTTGCCCAGGTGCCTAGGTAAAGTCAGACGAGGACAAGGCGAGTAGCTTAACAATGCAGATAAGACAGAAATAGTTTCACTTCAAGAAGCCTTTTGATATGAACATGAGGATGCACTATTCTGAGCATCTGTTGTGGGTTTCTTCAAGTAGAACTAAGAAGAAAGCCTGTTTTGTCATTTGTATGGATTGCACAGTGAGAAAATCTCTTATCTTTAATTTCTTACAGGACAATCTAAGTGTGGGACCTGAACCTGAACCACCAGGTGAGTTTGTGGTATTAAGGAAAAGTCCAGCTTTTTTTCTTTTTTTTTTAAAGAGATTTCCTTTATGTTGAGTCATTGTACTCAGTGCTGCATTTTGAGTTTTGCACCTGTTGGATACAGTTTTCTCCTTCAGCATTAACAAATGGAACCAGATTGTTTCTGTTTTCATCAGTGTAGCAACTACCAACACCACAGGACAAAAGGATTTATAGTTAATTCATTAATTCAGTCTATAATGAAGACATGAAAGCAGATTGAAATAGGATTACAAGTTAGCATTCATGTTCCTGTTACAGTTTGTGTCAGGGGGCAGAAACAATAGTGAAAGCAAGGTTCATAGGGAACCAACCTAAACACAGAAGTTATCAATGTTCCAAGCCATTACACTGTGCAATAAACATTATTTTCACAATGATGCGTAGAAGAAATAAAATGTCTGTTGCAGGCTTACGCCACTGGTATCATAACTGTCACTCTGGAAAGAATTGGTTTATATACTATATTACAAGTGGTAATTCCATAGGTTGTTATACTTTTAGGATATTTTATGTTCTGATCTTTTTTCTTTTTTTCCCCTCTCTAAGCACCTGAACCCAAGATCAGCCAACCTGAGGTGAAGGAGGAAGCTGCCCCCCCAGCTCCCATTCCAGTCAAGGAAGAGCCCGCTGCAGTCGCAGCCCCTCCAGTGCCGGAGCCCTCTCCCTCCTCGCCTCCGGATCAGAGAGATGAGACTGCTGACCTGAAGAAACATGAGCCTCATCTGGGACCCCGACCTCGCTCTCACAATAGGGTCCTCAACCCCCCTGGAGGAAAGTCCAGTGTGATATTCTACTGATGAGCTGAACACACCACTCCTCCCTGTCCTTGTCCACTCACTCCTTGTCTGCTCCTCTGTCAGTCTTCTCTCATTCCAACACCCCTCTCCCCACTGTTACTTCACCCGTACATCTAAAAGCAGACCAGGATTTTTTGTTGTTCACATCAAACTTCTGGTCACATATGTTGTCCTCAACTTCTTGCACTTTCAGCCTCTTTTCTTGCTTTGTGTCTATTTCTTCAATGAAACCTGCAAACATACAATCACAAACCAATCATTTTGAATGTGACGTTGTTCAATCCAAATAATGCGGTTACTGTTTTAACTGTCTCTGTTTTTAAGCATGTGTTGCTGTAGTTTGGTTTAAGGCACAATTATTTTGGAAAATGTTTTTGCATCTCAAGAATGGTTAAGACATTTGAGTGATTGTACATTGTTCAGCTTCAAACAGTCCTAGATTCAAATTATTGGTGACGTTACAGTCCTGGTGTAAGAATTCATGGCAGACATTTGCTCAAATTTCAGGGTGATTGTTTTAAACCTTAATGTGTAGGCGCTCAGTCTGGAGGGGTGAATAAATCTTCTCACCATGTAATATGTAAAACGTTTCAGGGAGTTCCACTAGTGCCCGATCCTTCATGGATGTCTACATGAGACCTTTTGTTTGGCCATTTTTCAAAATAATGCATGTGTTAGACAGTAAGAAATGACTGTATGATTAGAAGCCTTATTCATCTTTCTTGCCTTCTCATGAATTATTCCTTCATGGTTTCTTTCTCTAGATGCCAAAAATTGACTTTAAAAACAAAGATGAATACAGTTGTTTACTTCTAAATGTATCTGCTTCCTTAAAGAAATTCCATTTTGATTTCATGCGATTGTATTGTGCAGGTTCTTTTCTGCTTTGTTCTCATTGCTTGCTTTATGAACATGCCTTTTTTGCGTGGGTCAGGCCTTTGTTTATGTTTTAAATTAAAACGGCTGAAGACAAGTGAACTCTGGACAAGCGTGTGGCCTGCCTGAGTCCAGGTGGGCTCATTGATAATCACTCTTTCACCCACTTAATGACGCACATTAATGTTATTCTGGTGCCAGCCTGTCCCCCGTGTGTTGATGTGCCTGGCAGGCAATGAGCACAGCAGAAGAAAGAAATCCTGTGTATTGCAATAAAACTGTTGTTTTGCATTTAGAGTTTTTTTCTTTTGTTTACTTTCCAAGCACACAGAAATAACACTTTTTCTTATTATCTTTGAGATTCAACAATCACATATTAGAAGGAGTGTGTAAATGAATTTGCTTTTCATAAATGGAAATACAGCTCATACTTTGTTAAATATTTGTTTGGATCAGTGTAAATGTAAATTTACAAACACAGCCTTGTCTGCTCCTGATTGGTACTAAATTCTTGAACCACTGACACTGATTCTTTTGTCCCCATTTGCCCTTTGGCAGCACTCTGTGCAAGCTGCTTGTTATAGAGACAAAATGGCCACTCTTTGCCGAAAATGTAGTTTAACTTTGCAACTAACCATTGGAATCTGTGGTGCTGTTTTTCATTTTCTCCTTTAAGCAGCAGTAGACTATAGACAGAAACACAGATGGGTAGGAGATATATTCTCAATACTAGGAAGCCCACAAAACTATGTCTTTATCTTACATTTAAGTTTTGATGAACCTTTTACAGCTCAAGGAAAAAGCATGACATTTAAGCATGTGTTTCACATACTCTAGAACCCAGACATCAGGTAGGACTAGTTCTGTGCAATTAATAAGCTGAGCTAAATAGCTTCCCTTATCTAAGAGGTATGACATGTACATGATGGCAGCCATATAATTCAAATTTCATGCTGAGCATCCTGCTGTGCTTCCAATTGTGGGTGACGAAGACTTGCCGTTGGTGTACAATGAGTTCTGACTGACCATTATGTGCAGCATGTTCGAGTAACCAAAAGCCTCTTTCACATGCAGCTTGTCTCTACAACTCATGTTTGTCATGAGGAACGCTGTCTAAGGTTCGAGGACCAGTTTAGATGTTTTCCTCAACCATGTATAATGTGAATGTACATGTGATATTAAAGCACATTTTTCACATCACAGTTGTCTGCAAATTATGGCGTAGAATGGCATATGGTGGCATGTGAACAATACTACACTCACACAGACGTTTTCAGTCAGTCTTTCAAGAGCCAAGAGAACTAGATCTTATTTATGTTCCACAACTCAGACCAGGTTTATCCACATTCATGCATGTCTCCTTTGTCCATCTTTGGTACAGTACCAAGCAGCAGGCCTAAACTGAAAACCAGGAGAGGACTTTGAAAGAACCACCCACTCTCTGCTGTGAGCCTGAAGAAAATCTAGGAATGATGTGAAATGTAAACATTGTCAGTATTTTACTGCCACCTACTGAAGGAAATAAGAAGGGCAGCTGAAGCTTTATGCTGATAAAAGAAACCCCACTGACATGTAGATATATGCACTTGATATTCATAGTGGTAGATTTAAACATTTCGCTTGCAATTCATTCATTGTATGTTGGTCTCACTTTAGTTATCTGAATTTCTTGCTGCCATTGGATATAGTTGTTAAATTCAGGGGTGTTACGATGAGTTTGGCTTTGGCGCTGTGGTTCCTTTATCTGCCCAGTTTTTATGCTTCATTGGCCAGTTTTTGTCTCCATTGTTAATCCTCTCCTCAGGAAACAATAGCCCAAGCTACACTTGTCTGACTGAAAGAGAGTTCAAGTGAAAGATGTTTGCTCTCGGCCTTTATTGTCTGGGACTGATACTCATACGCCGTATAATGTCCTATCTGTGGGGTCCTGAGGCCGTAACCTTTTGTGTTTAAACCATCAGTCTTGTCAAACATACATTCTTATATGTTTACTTTACACAGAAAAAACACAGTCTGCATTTGCTTTGGGAAGCTAAATTCCTCCCCGTTGTGACCAAATGAATCTAAGGTCCTGCATGGAGGTAATCAATACATTTTCTGACCGTACTTTTAAAAGCTTTCAAATTAAATGATTCTAAAAACTAATTTAAGAGATGTTTGCCCAGCAAGGCTCTGCACGTTTCCTCACCAGCACTCTTACTATTCCTGTTAATATCACCATGGTTAGTAAAAGATTATATCAGTTGGATTAATAATTATTTTAAGGTACTTGTTGACGTTGCAGCCTCTTCATGATGGCTGATTCTCCCTCCTCAGCTGCAGTTTCGTTATTATTTAATGCAAGAACCAAACTGACAGGTGACCTTTTTAAGGGACAGAAGTGTTGACTCAGTTTCCTTTGTGGTATAAACCAACGTGCATTAGTAATACCTTGCCATGTGCCCATCCCCCTCAAACAAGGTGTGCATAGTGCATATATAAAAAAAAAAAAAAAAAGCTACTCCCTCAGGAGCTGCTGGTTAAACACAAGAGATTTGGTCACTTCCATTCTGTCAGGTGGTTTATTAAAATGGACCGACACTTTTCAACATATGAAAAATAAAATAATCATTATATAAGTTTTTGTGTAGTCATGTATAGTTACTTTAGGAATGTGCAGCATTTTATTTCATTTTTAGAGAGTGCTTTGTCATTATTATTAAATTCTAGCATCAGGTCCTGCTGCGGACTCAGGTCAAGTGGGATACCAACAAAGTATAGGAAAAGCTACAACTTCCGTTTTTGAGTTCCAAAATAAAACTCTTGGCAAGCATGCGGCTTCATGAGCCAAAGTACAAAAGACAGGGCTCCAGCTAATGCTGAGAACACGTGTCATGTCCTTACTATTTTTCATGGGAATTCAGTGTCTGATTACTGCTCTGACAACGGAGATGTTCTGGTGTCTTCAGGTTTATGTGGCTTCAGAATATCACCCTATTTTTTGCATACAGCAGAATAAGAGAAGAACTGACTAAGCCAGAAGAAGTCATGTGTGTATAAGTGCTATATGATGTCTGTAAATAAAATGCAAAACTAGTTAACTATGAATTTGAACCTGGGATGTAGGAAAAGATGATACCGATGATGCCAAAGTCTTTGAGCTCTAAACAAATGGAATAAGTTTAGGAGGAAATAGCTGTATATAGCCTAATATCTATGTTTTACTTGATTTCCCATCATTTGTTCCCATCAGGCACTTAGTACACTTTGGCTGGTCTGAAGGGCAGAGTTTCCACAGAAATGCATTGACCAAAAGGTTTATTGATTTATAGATGTTGCGTATTTGCGTATTTTGTGTAGTGAGTAAAAGAGATGTGAATGTGACTTTTTCGAGAATGGGCGTGGAGGTGGAGAACATGCTGATAGAGATCAAACAGCTCCAAGAGACCAGATAAGAGACACAGTGAGGCTTAATGTGTGTGTGTGTGTGTGTGTGTGTGTGTGTGTGTGCTTTTCACATACTCAAGTAGATTTGTTGATAAGTAAAGTACTTATGATGTGTGTTGATAGCAATCATATTCAAATATCTTTATTATTCAAAAATAATTATAGTGTTCATAAGATTCAACAACAAACTATTGTTTTAAACATTTGTGTGACCTGTTTGTATTAAAGGAGCTGCTCTACCAAATAAGAGTTGCATGTCACTTAAATTGGGAGACACAAAAGAGAGAGATTACGAAAAGAATGGTCAAAATATAAGTAACAGAGGGTGAGATGGGCCTATCCTTATACACGTTCCTATGATGAGTCAAGCTTCAGCAACACTGAATCCTACATTTCCCATAATGCCACCAGTGGCATTGTTTTGTTTGACCCTCCCTGTCCGGAAATTGCCCACGTGTTTCAAACTCAACACTCTCAATTCACACAGGCTTTGTTATAAATGTGTATTCTCCTAACCAAAACTGAGATAAACAGGATGAAAACAACTTGGTGAAAGCTTCCACCAGAGCCACAGCGGACATTTTACTACTTTTTTCATATAGGATCAGTTGTACTCCCAGTGAAAACTCAACTGTTCTAATGTGTAAAAAATCCTTTTTAATGTATCATATTTGAAATGAAAGGAATGCGTCATCAGTGTTTATCAGTATTTATCCCATCAAAAAATTAATTAATCAAGCTTGTGGCTTTATTTTGAAATCGTGACGCTGCTTTCCGGTATGGTCTGTCTGACTTGACGCAGTGAGGCCGCTTGCTCAATGCAGACGGTGTGACGTCAGCCAGAGTCGGTCAGCTGGCTCCTCCATCTGAACAGCAGGGAGAGCCTCTCCCATAGGGAGACATCACCATCAACGCCCGAGCCTGGCCAGCAGCATCGGCGGCCCGCCGGAGAGGGGAACAGAACATGGGAGAAACGATGTTATAGTGGCGGATCGGGCGTCGGCGGGGATCGGGAGCGTTAGATTATTTATTTACCTATTTATTAATTTATTTATTTCCCCTGCCAGTAATGGCTGGGGTCCATGGCTGCGGCTGCTGCTGAGGCA
Organism: Sparus aurata; assembly: GCF_900880675.1. Taxonomy (NCBI): domain Eukaryota; kingdom Metazoa; phylum Chordata; class Actinopteri; order Spariformes; family Sparidae; genus Sparus; species Sparus aurata. Next base: position 12,056,634 of record NC_044209.1, on the reverse strand, counting down.
GGTGCAATATCATCGACGAAGGCATTTCGTTCCTCGGCATGGACTCAACGAGGGCCGATCCACAGGCCGGCCCGCTGCTCATCCACTGCTCCCCGGATCAGATGCTCCCCGAGGAAGAAGAGCACTAGCTGGGCCGCGTCTGGAGGCGATACATCGGGCTGGTGGTGGAAGAGGAGGGGGCCCTCTTTACATCAAAACATTAGAGTCTATATTCGAGCTCAAGGTTATACACACGGCAACAGTCTGCTTTACTTCAGTGAATCGGTGCTGCTGCAAAATGGCATAAGTTTTCTTTATTGGAGGAAAGGCTGTTTGAATGTCCCCCTTTTTCTGCTGCTGAGGATCCAAACCTTGTGACAGTCTCGCCTTACAGGCCTGAAAACTGTGTGAGCGCAGCCTCCTCATCTGGAAAACCAGAAGCCGGCTCCAGCTGCCAAGATGATGGAGCTGCAGATAGACGAGGTGGTCTACCAGGACGACTACGGCTCCGGCTCCGTGATGTCGGAGCGGGTGTCGGGCCTGGCCAACAGCATCTACCGGGAGTTCGAGCGGCTCATCCGCAGCTATGACGAGGAGGTGGTGAAGGAGCTGATGCCGCTGGTGGTGAACGTCCTGGAGAACCTGGACGCGGTGCTGACGGAGAACCAGGAGCACGAAGTGGAGCTGGAGCTGCTGAAGGAGGACAACGAGCAGCTCATCACCCAGTACGAAAGGGAGAAAGCGCTGCGCAAGCAGGCGGAGGAGGTGAGTGATCCACCCGGCTCTGCCCGGGCCTCCAACCATCACAGCCAGCTTCATGGTGCTTCCTTCACAGCCACGGTCTGAACGAGAGCTTTCATCAGACATGTGACTCATGTTTAGGCCTGTGACATGAGACTGCTGGACTTATTTCTGGTCTCACTGTGCTGCTGACACATTGTCCACACTGATTTCTAACAAGCTGTTAAAAATAGTGTAACCTAAATCTATAAACAGCAAACTCGGAAGTGAATCATGCAATAATAGGGCTGCCTATGAAGAACTAAAATAAGGATGTCCTCAGAGTCTTGCGTCTTAAGTGGTAATCTCCAAATGAAAATGGACTTTGGTAAAAGCAAAAAAACAAAAACAAAACAAAAACATCAGGCATTATGTCTACTTGACAATATTTTATAAGTGTGTCTTTACTCAGCAGGTGTCAGAGAAATGCAGCGTTGTAAAGAGTACCTAAAAGTCATACTTGAATAAAAGCTAACACCTTGGTAAAAATGAAATCCACAAATATGATTAGTACTTCAGTAAAAGTCTTAAAGTATCTTATATGAAACGTATCAAGAGTACATGTTATAGTAAATTATACATACCTATACTGAATAGGTTACTGTGGCTCTACTGATGACAGGCCTCGGCCAATTATTTGATCCAATATTCAGCATTTTTCTGATCATCAGGGTCAGATGCAGCAAGCAGTCTGTAGAGTATCTATTAACTAGTTGCTAAATGAATGTAGTGGTGTAGCGGAGTAGAAGTTTGAAGTTGTAGAAAATGGAAATAGCCAAGTGAATGACAAGCAGCGTTTCCTCCACAATCACTCAGGAGAGGTGGACCGCCACAGCTCGGCAGAATACCATACTGAATTTTGTGATCTAGATAATAAAAAAAAATAAGAAACAGAAACAAGCCTAAGACCCTGTGTCCTTTATTCATAATCAGATAACAAACAAACAAACAAACAGAAGTGCTGCAATCAATCATAGAACTACGGACATGGAACGGTTACCATTATAACAGCCTGCCACCACTGAAAACAACTACAGATACCACAGACAAGTATCCCAGTACCTTGAGTAAATCTTCTCAGTTTCTTTTCATCACTGGACAAATGTAGGTCTGGTTCACACATAAGCACGAGGAAAAAGTATGAAGTCCTGCTGGATAAAATACCTCACAGCTGAAGGAGCGGTAGGGTTAATCTAATGTGGTTTCATGGACATTGACCTAATAACATACCGTTTAAGCCGAGACCTCGAGGTCAATATACAGTCACGGTTTCACAGACAAGGAAATGTTTCTTTAGGAAATAGAGTAAGTATCTACAGCATGTGGGCTGGCAAATACAAGTACATGTAGGTGAACAGTACTGACAGGTTAAACCAAGGTTAGTCCAGACTGTCACAGCAACACATTTAAGTGCCTGGAAGACAGCATGAAGCTTTCCCACTGCAACAACTGCTCATACTGCTACAAAGTCTGCTGACAGTTCCATTAAATTACTGGACCTATCTCAGTTTTCACAATGACAGGTGTTGCTGTCACAACTACTACTTCTATCACCATTATGACCACAACGGTGCTTCCTACACTCTCAATACTGATGCTGCAGTGACAAACATGCAACACAGACGTCTGTTTTCACAGTAAAAAGATGTTAGTGTTTGTGTTTCTGTTATAATACCTGAGCTTCCACACAGCACAGCTGAAGTCTCATGCAAATGCATAACCACGCAATATGCAAAGGGACATGATAGCTTACTTTGCAGTGTGTGGTGATTAAATGACAGTCAGTAAGGCTTTGACAGATGAAGGGGGGAAGCATGAGTCTCAGTGGGCGTTTTCACTCGAAAGCACAGCGAGAACGAGGACACAAACAATAAAAGTGGTCATCAATATGGAGCTATCTCGTTACGGGCCAGACTCCACCTCCATCAAATCTTTTTTTTTTTTTTTTCACCCCTCCGTCTTCCTCTGACCTGTGTCACAGCAGCCGTGGGACCCAGCAGGCGATCATAAAGCAACTTTAATCCTCCTCCCATCCAAAGAGGCCTCAGCATATCACTGGCAGCCCTGCTAGTATCAGCTTAGCTCAGCTTTTAGTCTGTTTCATCATCTGTTCTCTCCGCTGTGTTTTCTCCCCATGACGCTTTTCTGGTTTGTTTTCGCTGTAAGCTGTTAATTGAGAGAAGACTCGCTAGTTTATATTAAAATGTCACTGTTGTCATATTTAAGCCCGTAACAAAAAAATGTGGTGGCATTGTGAGCATTGATGCTCGAACAGGAACTGCAGGTAACAGAGGGCAATGAGCCCGCTGAGGCCATTGTTTGAGCTGAAAGATGGCAACAGGTCCCGTCACATTTTTTTGTTTTTTGTTCACATTGATACCAAAACTGAAACTTAAAGTATTTGTATGGTAAGTTAACAATAGAGAGACAATAGAAAACAAAACCACCAACATTTTTCATTCCAGTTAGAAGCTACAACACATGTACTTGTCGCATCCAGCAGATCTTTTTCTAAATCTGTAAAATAGGGCTGCAAAGATTCATTGTCATTTTTTTCAAGTAAAAATGTCAAACATTCCATCCAGTTTGATAAATAGAAGGATTTGCTTCTTCTTTTTTCTCTTTACTTTTTTAGTCTTTGGGTTTTGGACTGTTGGTTGGACAAAAGAAACAATATGAAGACGTCACTTTGAGCTCTAGGAAATGTGAAGTTTCATAGACTAAACAATGAATCCTTTAGATAATCAGCAGAATAATCAATATTGAAAACAATTGTTAGTTGCAGCCCTACTTTTTGGTATCTCCGCCCACTTTAACCAATCAGGACAGAGAAGTCCATTAAGAGGCGGTCCTGTCTGCTCGGGTTACACTCAGAGGTCAGGATCCTCATGTTCTGGTACGTGCATCCAAAATGGCAGAACAAGGAAAGCTACCCATTCCAGCGCTCCCGTTTCCGGTTTAGACTACCAAAGAGGTGAAGCGATGAAAAGTGTTTGAAGAAAAGAAAAAAAAACAAAGAGAGCTGCCATAAAAAAATCGAAGAGTTGTGCATTTGTGGTGACGCAGAGAGAAGGGAGGGGATTGCTAACTTCAAAACAATACACAGGAAGTTAGCTAAAAATGATGACAACACTCACAGCAGCTTTAATTTTCTGTATCCAGGGAAGGTTTTTTTGGCAGATGTGCCAGCGCACTGACGCAGAGGAGTGGCTGGTTTTTCTTTTGCCGACTGTCGAACAGTTCACTGAAGCAGGACTTTGCTCGGTATTCTAACAAGCGCATATGTAGTGGTTTTCTTCATCAATATAAGAAAAAGGAGAGCACAGCCTCCGAGGCGGGAAACACATGACCACGATGTGTTACGTCACAACATAACAATCTACTTACAGAAAACACATGACAGTAAAAATTAAATGATGAGACATGTATATTTAAAAAAAACAACAACGAAAAACAATTTCAGTGTATCAAAGTTACCATGACCTTATTTGAAGATGTTATCTCGTAGTTTCTGTTTGACCTTTTTTCTTAAAGGGTTGTAATAATCTTTCATAACAATCCTACACCTATTAGTTGTAAACCATCAGCCTGATTTATTGTATTTCTCAAAGTAGTTATCAACCAATTCAGACTGATACAGACTATTTCTTGATTTTCTTTGGCGTTCAGGACCAAAAGATCATTTGCAGCAAGCCGAAGAAGCCAATTTACATTTGTGTTTAAGTTAGGTGACAAATTTGATTCGAACAAATAAACAGACAGTCTTTCCTGGCCGTCAGAGGGGTGTAATGGGGGATGGGACAACGTGCGATGGGTGGGAGATCACGGAAAATCAATAGTGCACAGAGCACACTGAGGGAGCCTGGCACTGTAACCTGATTTGTGCTTATGAGGAGCAGAGACAGAACAACAATAGAGAGAGACAGACACAGACCGGGGTTTAGAAAGCTGCAGGATGAGAGAGTAAACGCTCATACCCGATCGGACAGAGGCGAAGGCTAATAAGATGAAAAAGCAGCGAAAGTGGGAACCTCAGGGGCTGAGGAAAACAATAATACAGCCTCTCTCTGCAAGATACAGCAGAGAGGGGCTCAGATTACAAGGTTATTAGGCTCAAGCTAATGGTAAACAAAGCCACAACTCCCTGTCTACTCGTATAGCCCTCACCAAGATATCCAGGTTTACAGCTCTCAAGGAGAAGTTAACAAATTCAGCCATTTTGTAGCATCCGTGTTGTTTTGCTCTAAGGCCTCTGGCTGGAATGATCCGTCACTGTGTATCACTGACTGTGCTGGTTTCACACTTCTCAGCGTGTGATCGCAGTAAAAGATTGATCATCATTCCTGTGCCGGATCCATTCTCACGTCACCTTCTGTCTGGATTTTAGTTTGCTTTAGTCGGTTAAACACAAAAGCAATGATTGCAGATTCAACAGCTCAAATCCACCTTTCCTCGAGGTTTTATACTAATCTACTAATGTTATGCTGCGTGGTATTGTTTTCACGCTACTGTCAGTGTTTGCTTAGAATGTGTAAACGGCGTGAAGTGTGACCACATTGCAGTCAAATGCACTTAGCTACCGTTTGTCGGGAAAGCGAACTAATGTATTTTTCCTTCTGGACAGGAAACACAACAGTCCTGCCCTTAAATCTGTTCACTGCATCATTCCACCTGTGTAAACATAGTTTGCCTATATCCAGTGTCCTTTTATAAAGCAGCACTATGTTTTTTTTAAGTCTCCAGTCACCAAACCACAACATACTGCATTTTAATAGCAAGTACTCTGGAGATTGGAGAGGTTAGGTGTCAGTAGTGGATAGAGGGGTGTGTTTGAAGGGCGTTACTGTCGGACGTGTTCCCAATCCAAGGAGAGAGGAGGAAGGATGTTATTTCATGACGCTGTAGTCTGCTGCTCTGAAAGTAGAACTACTGCTAGAGTGCATGAGTTGCATATTAGATGCAAAATATGATTTATATTCATATATTTGCAGCAAAGGTTATAAAAAAGGCTGTTCATTCAGCTTGGTAGTTGATATATTCACAAGAGTCACTGAGGCACATGTTTTGTTATTATTTTGAAGCTCGTCTTTTTAAAATGAGCTTGCAAGAAGGGAAGCATCTCTGCAATATTTCAGTTCTCTCCTCTGGTCAGTAGCTGAAATGACTAATTGGTTCATTTTCCTGCTAAAATCCACTCTGCACCTGACAACAAGTCAGAATTGTTGTTCTTCACAATGTAAGATGTCAGTAGTAGCTGTCATATCATGTTGTTGGTCACATACTGTAGCAGCTGCTTTTACTGTTTGGTGTGTATCTGCTGCATGCTCCTGGCTCAGTGGTCTCGCAGCAGTTGGAGGATTACAGTATTAAGACTTTGTGAACTTGCTGCACTGAAAAAAGGACGTCATTGTGAACAGCTTTAGAAAAAGAAAAAAAAACCCAAACAGGCAGTGTGTTGGAGAAGCAGGCAACTCTGTGTTTGCTTATTCTAGTACCTCAGTAACAAGTTTATGTGGACATAGTCGTACCAACTGAGGTATTTTAAAGAGCTGCTGACAAATTGCAACCTTTTTGTAAGAGACAGTCTTTAAATACATAATGTTTGACACTGTTTTTGATGTATGCAGGAGACTGCAAATTCAAAACAGTCACTGGAAGGTGATTAATACTGTGAACAATATCTTAATCACAGGACAACATTCTGTATGGACCACATGCAGAGTTATCTGAATGTGCAGTGTTTCTTTCTGTGTGAAATCCATATACAGTAGTAACTATATTTCATTTAATTGTCATGTTTTGGTATCATTTGAATGTTTTATCCAGCTGTGTAAAAACCCGTTTTTTGTCTCTGTGTCTTCCATCAGAAATTCATTGAATTCGAGGATGCGTTGGAAGCGGAGAAGAAGGACCTGCAGGTGCAGGTAGAGTTCCTGGAGCTGCAGGGGAAACAGCTGGAGCTCAAGACAAAGAACTATTCTGACCAGAGTGAGTGGACAACCTTATTAAGAGCTTTAATATATGGGACGTGCTGAAGCAGAGTTAATTCCAACTGCAGGTCTAGATTTTAAATCAAAACCAGGAGATGATAAACAAACAACATCCATTACATGTAGATAAAGTCCAAAACATGAAAGATGAGTGTTGAGCCCCGTGCTTTAGGCTTAGTGCGATTACCTGGATATTGATATGAAAGTTATTTGATGAATGTCAAGTAATAGCTCTGCAGCTTTCCAGTTGTTTTCCTTTAGATACAAGAAAATGTAACACTAAAGCTCAGGAATACATTTCTGTCGTCGTTGTAATGAGGAGATAGGAAGGGAAGTAGACACACTGTTGGAGGATGTTGTATTTTTAGATTTGATGCTTTTAAACTGAAACCCTGGTTTGCCTTTGTTACTTGTCAGTGCCTATTAAATCTTGGTGTGCAAATTTGATTAGCTGTTTGGTTTTGTATTCTTGCCATCCACACTTGGCTTTTTTCTTGATGTTTATTTTTGTTTGGATTTACAGTGGAGTTTAGACCCAAATAGCTAAATAACTCATGTTTAATCCAGTATTTTAGCGAGCAACAAAACCTCTTGCCGTTGCTATAGCTCATTCAGCTGTCGTGAAATGATATTTCATTGTCAAAGCCCTCGTGTTTAATTTTGTGACAAGTTATAAAGGGAATAAGTCATTTGTAAAGGATTACAGCATTTGAATCCATTACTTTTTCTTCTCCTTGCTACAACAATTTTAGCTTTTCTCTCTCTGTCTCTCAGTCACTCGGTTGGAGGAGCGAGAATCCGACATGAAGAAAGAATACAACGCTCTCCACCAGCGTCACACTGAGGTAAGATGAGCCCAACTGTTGTTCATCTGGAGTCCCAAGAACTTTCATTTCCAAAATCATGTCTTACAGTTTAAATCTATTCCTCCAAAATCTGCCACACTGACTAGTTGTTCATTGCAGTATCATTGTAATGTGGCAGCCAAAGTGCAAAAGAGACTTTAGGGAGGAGCAGACATGTGGTAAAGGAGCATAATGCTCTTTATTTTGGCCCGTTTCTTTTCTGATTTTACATAGATTTTACATTATGTCACCAAATCCATGCCATGTTGTTTTACATGTTAATGTTTCATCCCACTTCTCTGTCAGCTGTGGTTTTCTGCATAAACAATGGCTGCCTCGAATGCAGAGAAACACAATTGACAACAAGGCGTGTGCATTAAAAAGTGGGCAGCATTCAAATAAGTCTTAAATGATTTGTAGTAAAAAAAAACAACAATATGCAAAAAGCCCCAGCGTGGTCCTTTGAGCATTATAATCTCACAATCTGATTTTGGTTCACAGAATATTTCCGACAGTGTTCCAACATTTAGTAGACTATAGATTTTGTAATTAAATCACTCTAATCCTTGCATGCACCTCATTTACTCTCATGTTTTATTGACGTTAAACATTTTTTTTTTTTTGTGTCCCTCTTTTGTCTAATTTTTTCTTGTCCTCGTGGTTCACAGATGATTCAGACGTACGTCGAGCACATAGAGCGATCCAAAATGCAGCAGGCAGGGAGCAACAGCCAACCAGAAGGCCCCGGCTGTGGACGAACGTGAGTGGTCGTGTGTGTGTGTGTGTTGGTGTGTCGGGGGCGAGCGTTCATCTTTAATCCTAACATTCATCCAATCCATCGTCTTGTTGCCGATGTTTTGTGTTTTGTCCTGAGCGTGTTAGGCTTTTCACGTGTCGACGCGCTCATTGTGTTGATGCTGGTACTTGTTTGCCAGCAGCCATGTTGAACAGCTGGTACTTCCCTTCTGACAGGAGAGGAGAGGAAGTGTACAATGAAACCTGGCAGCCATTATCAGCCTTGTGGGAAACAATTAGAAATAAAGCGAGTTTGAAGTTTATTTGCCAGTCGAGCATGAAGCAAGACGAGGAGTGGGACATCTGGTGCCGCTTCTGTAGCTGAACCGCAGATTAGTCGCCTCCTGCAACATGTACAATATAACCACAGTATCTTAAATATAGTCAGCTACACTGTTGATACAAAGACATCCTAAACCTACAAATATTCTTGAATCCAGTCCAGTATTAGCTCTCGATGGTTTGTGTTGTGATTTTTTTCAGGATAGTTGTCAGGATAGATTAGCAAACTGTTGACGCGGGTTTAAATTAAGGCAATCTACCACAAAAGTGCAAAATGTGAGTTTTGTGTGTTTTCATGTGTCATGGCATGTTTCTGTCTACTGTCTTTCTCTAATCGGTGTCTGTCTGTCTTGCTGGCTTGCTCTCTGTGCTGCTGTTTGCACAGTCATCGCCACACATGGAGGAAAAGGTAAATCCAACGTGGTCCCACAGCTGCCCCCACACCTCCTCCCTCCCTCAGCTCCGCCGTCTAAACCGGCCTGCTTTGACTTCATACTATTCCCTTACGCGTGTACTTTATTTATTATTGATGCCTGTGACAATATATTATCTTGAATGCATCAATAATGTTGCGTTTAATGATGACGAATGAAATGAGGAATGGCTCAGAGCTCATGATGAAGAGTTTGCCCCATCTACCTTCTCCTCTTTCTCCCTCATGAGTTGCCGCTGTCTGTCTGCCTGCTCTGCTTGTCTTGCCTGTCTCTCTTCCCAAATGTGAAATCATTATAATTCGCAAGGTGGATTCAGTTATATGGATATTATTAATTAAGAGTAAGCAAAGAAGATATATGACAAATTCCGCAGTTATTTCTTTTGTAGGAATGAAATCTGTACATTTCTGATGTTTTGTAGAGTAGCAGATGTGGAAACCTGCAGAGACAGTTTCAGTTTCAGTTGTTCATAAGGCCAAAGTCTTAACGCGGCAAATCAGGCGTACAAAGGAACTAATTCCTGTACATTACATCTATGAATAAAGCTTTGGAGCTTTGAATCATTGGGCAGGGCCCTTAATCAGATAGTCGTGGCATTCCTTATAATGTGACCCTGTGTTGAGATTCTTCCTGTTGTTGCCTTTGTTAATGCTTTGAATGACTTGCATCAGTATTTAAATTAAGAAAAGCTTTTGAGGAAGATGTGTGTGGACTGGACTGCATGCATTCAAAGCCCCCGTTGCTTCTAGTTGTCAGGCTTGTTAATGAGCAGTTTTGCCTTTACCTTAATATCCCTACCCCCTGCCGTGTTTTTTACCTTACTACTCAATTTTAATATATCGGGATGTGGTTTTTACCGCAAGCATTTGCTGTTTCTTTGTGTAGTCATGTATGTGTTTGTTTCTTCTTGGTGCTCATGTAAAATGTAACTTCTGCTGAGAGTTAAATGAGAAGATTGACACCACTCTCATGTCTGTACACTAAATATGAAGCTAAAGCCAGCAGCCAGTTAGCTTAGCTTAGCATAAAGACGAGAACAGCTAGCCTGGCTTTGTCCGAAAGGAGACGAAATCCACCTACAAGCACCTCTAATACCTATTTCTGTTCAACAAGGGCTTTCTCCCGGGCTAGGATGAGCTAGCCAGCTGATGGTTGTAGCTTCATATTTACTGTGCAGACATGAGGGTGGTGTCAATCTTCTCATCTAACCCTCAGCGAGAAAGTACATTTACTCTGCTACTGTACTTAAGTGCAATTTGTTTCCATTCCATGCTACTTTATACTTCTACTCCATTACATTTCAGGGGGAAATGTATTTTGTAATCCACTATATTTTACACTCATAGTTACTAGTTACTTTTACATGAAAAACACAATATTCTTAGTGTAGCACTGTTCTACCCCGTAGTATATAATGTATGTAAAATGAGCTCCACATTGATGAAATTCAACATTAAATTGTATTTGTTAGTGATAACAAAACTGAATAATGATACCATATTTTGATATCATTTTAAAGGAGCCACTCTGCATAATGAGTACTTTTACTTTTGATATTTCAGATCATACCTGTAATGGAGTATTTTAAGACCATGGTATTTCTCCTTTTAAATGGAGTGAAGGATTTAAAAAACTCGTTCCACCGCTGGTTTCAACATTGTGTTGAAATATTGACCAGGTTGTTTTGCACCTTGCATCTAATGCATGCCAGGCTGCCTGGACAAGAAAAATGTATTGTATATAATGAATGAGTAATCAATAATCAGTCTCACCTAAGAATCCACTTTTCTCTGTGTCCTTCCTGCCAGCAGCAAAGCGGAGCGCCCGCCGTCATTGAGCCTCTACCCCAACGTCGAGGGCATGGTACGTGGGGGTCTCGGGGGGGCTAGGATGATGCCGGGGAAGGACATCTGGCAGGTCAGCGAGCTCGGCCAGTCTACCTTCTGCTCCGCCTATCAGGTGGGACGGACAGTGGCTCTGTCCTCCTCCACGACCACAACCGCAGCCTGGGGAGTGGAAGGAGGGAGGGGCAGCCTTACTGCTGCCCGTCCCGCTAGCCACGCCCACATGGACCACCTCCCCCCTCATGCCTGCTTGTGTCGCTTTAGAAGGAAACTTGTTTTATTACACTGTAAATCTTAAAAAGTCGGATTTGTTAGGCGTAAATGTTGACTCAAGCAAGCAGGGGTCCATATTGTTTTGTTCCATGTAGTTTTCTTTATAACTGTGATTATTTTACTGTGAGATCATGTAGCTTCTGCCATACGTCCTCATCTTTTTAGTTAAATGTGCATTAAGTGTTTCCAAATGTCCCTTTAAAGAAAAATATGCTACTCATAATTTCATAGCATCAGTGAAAGAAACAGAGAAGGTAAGAGGGAACAGCGGACAGTGTTGGTTTCTTGTTGTGGCAGCTGCAGTTATTCAGCTCCTGAGAACATAAACGCAGATTAACGAGCACATTTTAGGAGTTATAGTAAGCTATGGTAGGCATGTAATCAACTTGACCTACTGACTTCCTTAAACTACTAAAAAAAGAAATATTTCAAAATTAAACAGCTAAGATATCTGCATGGATGAGTTTCATGCAGCAAGAACAACAATTCACTGAACGTTAAATGTTTATATACATTTATTTATTTATTTATTTATTTATTTATTTATTATGCCAAAATTGCTCAAAAATATGACTTCACATCTTTAAAATCATCCATGATTCAAAAACTTCAAAACAACCTAAATGTTATGTGATATTAGAACATGAATCCAAGAAAAACTAAAGTTGAAGCACAAAACATGGAGCTGCTTATAAGAAATTAAAGTCATAATCTACTCTATCTGGCCAGCAGAAATACAACCAGGTGTTATAGGTAAAGAGTCTGCCTCCCCTATATGACCCTCATATAATGCTGATTGTCTCTTGTTCCCATGTTCTCATCTCATGTCACCACTGAACATTAAGGAGGATGGATCGGAGTCCGACTCAGTGGCGGCCACACCCAGCAGCACAGGGAGCAAGTCCAACACACCCACTTCCTCCGTCCCCTCCGCCACAGTCACCCCCATCAACGAGGGCTTCAACCCGAACGCCGAGTTTGATGCCATGCGGCCCGGGAACCGCAGGAAAAGTGCCAAGCGGCTCAGCCGGAATATGGAGGTGCAGGTTTGCCAGGAGACCAGGAATGTCAGCATTGGTAAGAAGATGTTACTGAATTGTATCCAGTCTTCTCAAGGTGCAGCTGAAACGTAATTCTGTGGTGTCTCCGTCATGTTTTTATAGGAATGGGAAGCAGTGATGAGTGGTCAGAGTTTCAGGAGATCATCGATTCTACTCCTGAGCTGGACATGTGTGTGGACCCCCGAGTGTATGGAGGAGGAAACAGGTACAAAGACAATGTGGCTGCATTACATGTACAGCAAAAACAAAAACAAAAGATCCGGTATCGCCAAAGTTTTGCTGCCTTTTTGAACAAGTCCAAAGAGGTTCTCAGGACCACACCAGTTTTTTGTACATTTAAGGCCAACATGCAAAAAGAAAAAAGTACTGAAAAATGCTCATCACAATTTCCCAGAACTCAAAAGACTCTTAATTTACTAGTAGGAATGACAAAGAAAAGGAGGAAATACTAATGCAGCTCTGCTCTGGTGTAATAAACAATCTGCAGTGACTTGCGAGCTTGATTAAGGTAATTCAACATCATGTTGTTTTTCTTTGTTGATGGGATGTCTGGGTTTTTGTTCAGTACAGATTTGTAGTCAGTTACCTCAAACATGTAGTTTTTCAGTCTCTCCACCATCAGACGGTCCTCAAATCTTCAGCTGAAGTTAAAATTTGAAAATGACCATAGACAACATGTGTCATATTTAAATGAATGAATAGAATAGTTCATTCATTTAAAGGAGTTCTTTAACCTTTTCAAAGCTGTTTTTAGATACATATAGTTTGCTGCTGTTTACCTGGTGAAAGTCACAATTGAACTTCCTCTTCCACCACTTTTGTCTGATGAAATCTAATGTGTGTTTCAGCCCCTCGCAGGGCATAGTGAACGAGGCCTTTGGCATCAACACCGACTCTCTCTACCACGAGATCAAAGACGCCAAGTCAGACATCATTGGAGATGTGGATGCAGGTGCCGAGCTGCTAGGTATGACCAGAACATGGATTCATCAATCCAAATACTTTTTCTTGGAGCCCTGAAGCCTGGCAGTGAAGTTGAAGCAAAATTTTGCCATCAACTCACTTTAGCGGTATCCTTCTCTTTGGGTCATGGTCAAGTATTTCAAATGACATGCTGGGAAACAGCTTGTCATCTTGACCTGGTGGAAGTGAAGCTTCTACTTCTACTGCCAATCTGTGATATTAATCAGTAATATCAGATTAATTGTAGATCCAAAGTGGATGCATGTGCGTGTTGCACAGCGCCAGCTTTTGTATTCACTTTGCGTTACTGCAGGGCAGGAGCTCCATGTGAAGCTGTTTGACTGTTTTGTTTTCTTTTACCTTGCATGGCTGAGGCTGCAGTACACTTCATGCCAGCAGCTCCATACAATCCCTCAGTGGCTGCACGCCCAACCTCAGCCGCCCATTCATGCAGTGTTACTTTTATTATTTCTTTGTTTTTCTACCATTTTTTAAATCTCTTTTTATGGGGCAGAGGCATGTTTGATGCAACCCATTTCAAAGGTTGCTATGTAATTTTTCAAAGTTGAATTTGTTATTTTTAAGAGATTTCATTAGACTTCTTATAATTTTTTTATAATATGTAATATGTCCATATTACATGTCTGTTATGGGACAAAACAACTGGGTTGATTTGGGGTTTTCATACATTTTCCCCATTTTTTTTACAACAGAATAAAAAGGGACAAATGAGCCCTCTTCTTGTCCATCTGTTAATCTCTCACCCATTTTCTTTTTTCCCCTTTTATGTGCTTCTGCTGGTGACATCCATAGGCGAGTTTTCAGGTGTGTATCTGAGCATGCATTGTTTTTTTTCTTTTACTCTCTCAACTCCTCTCTACTCCCCAAAGTCCACAGCTAAAATCTAAGGCGGAAATCTCAACCAGTGTGAACAGATCAGACAAAAGTGACACATCTAAAAGTTAGGTTATTGATATATGTATAATGGTTCATTTATTGCTTGGAAATCTGACACAGTAGATACTTGATATCCATACACACAGAGTAAACCTATTGCGTTCTTATTCATTTAAAGTCACAGTGAAATGTATCTAAATAGCTTTATCAGTCTACACAGTATGTCCTGATGGTTCAAAATGACCCTGCCAGCCTCATATTCAAACAGGAAAAACATAATTGAGCTATTTCACTGGGACTTTAAGATCAAGCTGATGATGTTTGAATATATCAGGCCAGATAGCAGCTTTTCTGTTTAGTTCTATCCCTGCTGCTCTTCTTCAAACCCACGTTAATAAATGCTTATCAGCATCCTCTCTCTCCTCTCTTTCCTTCCTGCCACTGTCTTTCTTCTTCTCTGATCTGTGGCCTCTCCATTCTTCTTCTTTTGCCTCCAGTCCGCGATGATTTCTTCGGTAAGGCACGCCCTGCCTTCGCTTATGGTCACATTTGCTTGTTATGTCATTCCCTGGCCTCCAGCTTTCATGTCCCCCTGGTTCCTCCTTTGTGTCTGTTTTTCTTGTGGCTTTATATTTACCTTTGCATCTCACCTACCTAAGATCTCCCTATTAATAGAGCATTAAAATGAAAATATCTCTTTCTTCAGAAGGAAAACATTACTAGAGAATAATGTAATGGTATAGACAGCGTGAAGAAATCTGAATCAAGATCAACAGCCTTTGAGGTGAACATAATTCAACAGGAGACAATGTCAGCTGGCTTTAAAAGTCCCTGAAGAAAAAGAAAAGCTAAATCTTTGGGCTGCTTTGCTCACCACAATTAAGGGTATAATTTGTAGAATATGGCCAGATATTTAGTTTAAAACATTCAATAAATTAACTTATATTGAACAAAGTGTAAAGCTGTGTCTTATCATCCCTAAAGTCATAGCTTTGACCAGAGCCACTGTAAATCGCCTCCTTACTGTATCCCCTGTCTCGGAGGCTGTGTTCAGTTCCAGTTCGGTGTCCAGCTGTGTTCACTCTGATGTCAGACTGCCAAATCCAGTTGAACTGAGCCCTGCCACCCGTTGTGACTCCCCCCTGTGATCAATGCCTCCATGGTTTATAGAGCCATGAGCTAGGATAGCTAGCAAAGAGCAGCAGCTTTTGGTACCCTGTGATTTGCTGCTCTCTATATTTTTGAATCTAATTCCGACCATATTCTACAAATGACACCTTTAAAGACCAAGCTATGAGTGATTTATCAAAAGAGATATAAATTTTAACAACAAACAAAAAACACACACAAACGATTAGCAGTCTTTTGTTATTAACAGTTGCTTTTTGCTCTCTTTTATGTTTGTTTCTATGTGTGTGCTTGGCTTATTGTTGCACACTGCTTGCTGCTTGCACGTAAATATATTTCAATTCATGTCTGGCAGTAATTAAGGTAATTAATTAAGAATTAATGGATTAAGATTTGATAACAAAATTAACAGGTTGAGCATGCTATTGACACTGTCGTGGTCAAGGGATCAACTCTGACTTTAATTCTGACTATAATGTGCACTAATTAAGCTGGATATTGATTGATATTGATATTGACATGATATTTTATGTTATGGTTGTACTGTGTCTACATGTTCTCATCAGTTAGCTGTTAGATTCTCCAGAACTCCTCTTAGCTGTATGTCTCTCACAAGACATAAATGTTCAAATGAGTCAACCATTTTTACCCATTTTTCTTTTGATATTTAACAGCAAACCTTCCTTTTCAACCTGATTAGGCTTCCTTGTTAACATGCGTGCTTAAATCAAAAATCTTGTTTATTGGTTTTCATTTTATTTATCAGAACTGCTGTTGTGGAGGCTTTCTATCATTTGTTCAAAACAGCCACTTACTGTAACCTGGCTGGTCTGAAAGGCAGAGAGGCCTCAGAATTCTATCAATCAATGGGTTTATTGATTAATGGATGCTGTGTATAGTGTCTGTAGAGTAACAGATGCAAATGTGACTGTTTCAGGGATGGGCAAAGAGGTGGAGAACCTGCTGACAGAGAACAAACAGCTCCTAGAGACCAAGTAAGAAACAGAGATAAATGTGTGTGTGCGTCTGTGTGGTGTTTAAAGCTACACTGGTAGTTTTCATGAAGAAAGTTCTGATGTCTTACCCTCCTGCTCTCTCTGCTCTTTGCTCGACAGAAATGCTCTCAACATTGTGAAAAACGACCTCATTGCCAAAGTGGACGAGCTGTCGGGGGAGCAGGAGGTGCTGCGGGAGGAGCTGGAGGCTGTGAGGCAGTCCAAGAACAAGGTGGACGCCAGAGTCAAGGAGCTGGAGGAAGAGCTCAAGAGGTGAAAATAATATGATGAGAATGAAACAATATGCTCCTACAAATTGATGACATAAAGAGAAATACATTAACAGATGACAAAACTGGTCAAACACAAAAACAGCAGTAACTCTTGTGCTTCACTAGCTTTAACTGTCGAGCTGTAATCCAGACCTTAGTGACCCAAACAAATGAAAACATCCTGACAACAAAGAGGAACAGTAACGTGATCCTCTTGAAAAACAGGCACTGTTGACTTGTCTGAGTTTTAAAACCAGAGGACAAAAAGTCTGAAAACAGATCAGGCTTTTTTTTCAGACTTGTTTTTTTCTGTGTCACAGACAGCATCTTGGCCACTTTCAACTTCTCTAATTTCCTGTATTGATCCTTCAGTGATTTTAGCTGAGTCAGTGGCGAGGGGAACTCTGTGTCCTGCAGAGTGTGCTCCTTTTTCTTTTTTTTTCTTTAAAGAAGAATACATTTTGAATGTATTCTGCTTTGTCATAATGTTCCTTTTTTTAATACTTCCTCACTATTTTCTGTGGATACAATCATTTCACCAGTTCACCCAACTTCTTCTTCAGTGCAGCCATGAACAGTCTGTGTGTTACAGCTGAGCAAATAATTCCATAGTATAATCAAACACCACTGTTGCAGCCGCATGGAGGAAGTTGCTCACGTTGGAAGAGGATGCATTTCACCTGCAGTTGAAGCTGGTGTGAGACTACCTTCTGCTGCAATAAATTGCTAAATTGAGATTGTAAAACTCAACAGGACACCGCTCCTGAGGCCCAACAGCATGTTCACAACAGCCAATAAATCTTAAGGTACTTAGAAGAAAATCAACGGTAGTCTATCTACTTCCACTTGAGACTTTCCACAGAGTTCAACGACCAAAAAACAAGATGTTATTCGGGTTTCTTTGTATAGTTTCCGTTGTTTGTTTTGCCAAGACTGCAAAGATTATCGGAAACGATCTGTGAGAGACCATGCAACTATCAAGTGATTACATAGTTAACTCAATATAGTGACATCAGTTTGATTTCTGTCAGCTTCACAGTTTTAGTCAGACAGTTGTTTGGGATAAAAAATTCCTGGCATGATCGATCGTAAGCACCAAGTGAGTGAGTTTCATTGATAGACAGTCTGCAGGATTCATCTCCTTCAGTTTAAAAGCACAAAACAAGACTTCACACATTCAGAACGTCATTAATCTGACTCTTGAGATCAAAATCAGAGGTGACGATAATGAAAAGCTTATTGTTGAATTACATCTAGCTGCTTCAGTTTCAGGGTCCTGGTTTGTGAATGCTGGCTCACTGTGACCTGATTAGAAATGATCCATTCTTGATATTATCAGTAACACCTGTGATTTGCCTACTATGATAGATGATAATGTTTGCAGCTCAAAGGCCCACTGCAGATCCAGAAGCCTCGTGGATTCAACTGTAAAGATCCCTCAGTGACTCACAGTCCTGGTTGCCCTGTCCGTCCAGATGTTCACAAACCACAAGTAGACATAAAGGTTGTGTAACGCTGCATTTTGTTTTTTGTGCTGAAGGTTACGAGCAGAGGCTCTCGGTGCATCTCGGGACTCTAAGGACGAAGGAGGAGATGATGTGAGTATAACCGTTTCTGACACTTTCTGTGTTACTCACGTTGTGAGAATCACACACTGCTAAAAGACTCACTTCTATCAATGTGCTGCACATCTCTGTCTCTAAATGTGTGCTTTCAGACCTCGTGTAATCCAAAGTAAGTATGTCTCTATGCTCTCTCCCAGTTTTCATCACCCATGCAGGACGGCGACATGACAATGACGCAGCGGCGGCGGTTCACCCGGGTGGAGATGGCCCGAGTGCTGATGGAGAGGAATCAGTACAAAGAGAGACTGATGGAGCTGCAGGAGGCCGTCCGGTGGACAGAAATGATCAGGTGGACGCCACTTTAAAGTCTTCATTGTCTTTTTCTTCTTTATTGCTTTTGTATGTTCTTATTTATTTGCTTTTATGTGATGTTGTCCTTTTTCTTGGTTTTATTCTTTCGTTGACATTCTTGAATTTTGCATCTTTCGTCTTCTCGTTTTAACTTCATCGTAACTTTTACCTAATCTGGTCTATCTTTCTGTCTTTTTTTATAAGGGTTTTAAAGAAACACCAGGTTTAAACCCAACATACTAAAATCTTTGGTGTGATTAAGGTCTAAATCAATCTCAAAGTTGAACTAAAAAAGATCTTTATTAAGCTGAATATTACGTTCGTATACTTCTTCCCTTACAGAATTAATATCCTTTTGTAGCCATGTTATTTTGTGTTTAGTTGCACATTTATTCAAAAAACTATTACAGTATCCTAATATTGGGTTGTGATTCTACAGCAGCACAGAAAATGTAACTATGTTACTAAACAACTAAACTATGTTACTAAAAGAAAAGAACTTTATTCTCATTCTCTCACCTCTCCTTCCTCTCAGGGCATCCCGAGAGAGTCCTCCAATCCAAGAGAAGAAGAAGTCCACCATCTGGCAGTTGTGAGATTCTGCTTTTATTAAACTTTTCTTCTACTGTACAAAAAAACCCCTACCAAAAAAAGAGGTAATTCGGTCAAATGAAACCTCTCCCTCTCTTTCTCCCTCTGTCCACCAGCTTTGCACGCCTCTTCAGCACATCGTCCAGCCCACCGCCTGTCAAGCGGCCGTACTACAGCGTCAACATCCACTACAAGTCTCCCTCGCCGGCCGGTTTCTCCCAGCGACGCAGCCACACCATGTGTCAGATCTCCACCTCTAATCGCACACTGGAGTTCTTCCCTGAAGAGTGAGCAGCAGCAGCAGCCAGCTACATCCCTGCACTAAACACTAAACCTCCACCCTTACCTGCCCTCACTCTGGTGGCCTGGTCGCTTGCTCGCTTGTGGCAGCTTGCAGAGTATAGAAGTAGTTTTCCAGTATGCAGCATTTGGGATTGGTTGTTAAAACTTTCATGTCCCTTTCAGACAAATCTCTTCATGCATATATTAAAGCAAATATTCTGAACATTATCTTATCTAAGTCATTGGGACGTAACTGGAAAGCCTTTTTATGGCTATTGCAGAATTAAAGAGATGATTAAGAGAAAGATAAGGTTCTTTTTAATTCTAATGGCACAAACTTTTTCTTCTGTATTTCTTCTCTTTTACATTTGCAGGCACAAACACTATAGATATTTTAAAACTTTTCATAACTTTTAGCTCAGTGCAATCAAACACATCGCTTGGCTTGGGCAAGAAAAAAATCTTAGTTGAACTCATGCTGGTAACAACGGCTGTTGCTTTATTTTCCTTCCTCTCCTCTCATCTTCTCATCTCTTCGTCTCTTGCTGCTGGCTGGCCAGGCTGCTAATGCTTCGCTCTTTCTCTCTTCCCCCTTCCGCCCCTCCCCGTTGCTTTCAGACTGGCCAGTAACGGTGTTGCGTCTCTCCTCAGTGACTCGGCACTGTTGGCCCGCCGAGAGCAGCGGCGTGAACAGTACCGGCAGGTCCGCGAGCACATGCGCCGTGATGACGGCATCATGCAGGCCTGTGGCTGGAGCGTGCCGTCTCGCTTAAAACAGGTACACACACATCAGACACACACACGACCCCCAACCTACCGAGGGCTGCACCTACGACTTATTTTAAGTATCGATTAATCGGCCCATTATTTTCACAATCAATCGATTAATCGTTTCGTTTTTTTAATGTCCAAAACAAATGTGAAGAATGCCTGTGATCTTTTTCCAAAGCCTTAAGTGACGTCTTCGTACACTCGCTGACGTTTTCACAGGTTAACAGAGTGTGACATATGACCGACTTGTCTCTAAACATCAATTTTCAGATGTGAAATTATATTAAACATAGATTAAACATTATCCTAACAAGTAAGAAGCTATCATACTCTTTCATGATATTTGTGACCTTTTTTTCTGTTGTGAGAAGACTTGTAGGATTTCTGCTCATTGTCCACCAATTACTTATTGATACGACAGCCAGAGCTGATCGGTGGGGACAGCACACTTATCCACCTCTCAGACTGTAAGATAAGAAAAATATGCCTTAACCTTTGAATTAAATAAAACAAACACCTGTAAGAATAGCAGTCTCTCCAACTTTGGTTTCAAGCATAAACATAATTTTACAGCATGGCTGGCAGACCCTGTGCAGCTGGATCAGTCCAGAGGGGCAGAGTGTGTTGGTAGGCAGGTGGTTCTAACTTTGGTCTCCCACAGACTGGAGGTCAGCCGGACAGCGCTCAGGACAGCCCGCTGAAGAGACAACAGGCAAGTGAGACCGACAGAGCGCCAGCATGCGCCTTCATGGCTTCCCCTCCCTTTTAACCTCCCCCACTAAAATCCTCGACCCTGAGATAGAAGTGGGTGGCTCATACCAGACAAAACACAGAATACACATTCACATAATCAAGACAGCATTTTCTGTAAATAAAAGAACAACTTGAGAACAACTTTGCCATGAAACAAAACTCTACAAGTGCATGACATTTTTCATTTTGAGGCATGACGTGACAAAAAGGTTTCTTACAGACACACATACACAGTACACAAACACACACAGAGACCCTCTGACTGCATCCGTCTGATAGACTCCTGTCTCTGTGGAGTTGATTTTATCTAATCCTCTCTCCCTCTGCCAATGTTGTTACAACGTTTTTAACCCTTTGACCTCTGTCTGTCTCAACCTGCCCTAAACCTCAGCACTGACGCCCTCATCGTTTACTGAATCCTGCTCTGATCTCAGAGTTTCCTTAAAGGAAAAATCCACTCTCAAACACTGAACAAGTTGCTGAGTAATAGCATAAATTAGTCTTTTCTTTTTCTGGTGAGAGCACCAGGATATTTCCAGTAGAGCTAAAATGGAGTCTAATAGGTGAACAATCTGAAATAAAGATACAATATTGGTGCCACAATCAAATAGTGAATTCTTTCTTGAAGCAGCAATCAGAAAACATAAATCTCGTATAGAAGAGGCAGAGATGGTCTTTGGTTCAGTGGCATCCTGGGAAAAAAACCGAAGTGATAGCATCACAGATTGTTGTTTCCAGTGGATTTTCTCCGTTAATGCCTGCTGTGTATGTGCTGTACATGTATACAGTACATACACGTTCTCTGAATGCTCCTGCTTTTCATTAGTGGACAGTAATATTGGGGATTTTGATGGAACCAGACAATAATTCACCTCTTTGCTCATCTACTGACCTCTTATCGCCTCTGCTTTTAGCCCACTAACGAGAAGGAGGACAACCGCATGAAGAATGTGCCCGTCCCGGTGTACTGCCGTCCTCTGGTGGAGAAGGACCCCAACAGGAAGGTGAGGACTGTTTTCTGTCATATGAACCGCCGTAACTGTGCAGTTGGAGAACCAAAGCTGTTCTATTGCTCTCTCTGAAGCCACTTGACCCACAATTTACACACAATTTTACCTGACCTGCTGCTGCCCTTTAAGTTTGATAGTGTGAGTGTTTGACCTCTGCGTTTTAAAGGACTAGTTCAGATTCATTGAAAACACACGATTTCACAAACTAACTGATTCAGGCAGTTGTAGACTCATTTGGACCTCATACAGCTCTTCCTTTAGAAAACCCAAACTTTCCCGTTCATATTATCAAGGAATACTTTAGTACCTCAAAGAGCATTCTTGACCTAAGGACATGTCATAGCAGGAATTAAGCAAATCGTAGGCGCACTTAGGTCCATCAAAGGGCACTTACAGGGACGGCTAGTGCAACCAGAGAGTCAGTCGGGCTGCTTTGTGGTGGCTTTATTGGTTCTGAACATCATCTCTGTGTGTGAGAAAGTATTTTCAGACACTCATAAGTGTCCGGGTGGCACTTCAATCCCTGATCACTTACATGTTTTTTAATTATTCGTGCGTGTGTGTTTGTGCGTGTGCACATGCTTGTAGTTGTGGTGTGCGGCTGGGGTGGACCTGACAGGATGGAGAGCCAGCAGCCAGGAGTCGGTACCGGCCAAAGCACCGTCAGGCAGCAGTGACCCCCTGCACGCCGAGGAGGACGGGGCGGGCAGGAAGAGCAGCCACAGCTCCCCAGAGAAGAGGAAGGTAGGTAGACTCTTCTAACGTCAATCATAGACGTGGAAGAATGACATGTCAGGGATACATTTTAAAAACTCCTATTCATAGCTCCTCAGAATTACGATTTCTGTCCTGTCTCAGTTAGTCGTGATTGTGTTTAAACCCTCTTGCCTCCTCTCTCCCTTCCTCCCCTGCTCACCCAGTCGAAGGAGCTCCAGGAAACAGACACGATGAGCAGCCGAGTGTGGATCCTCACCAGCACCCACTCTGCCAGCAAGGTGGTCATCATCGACGCCAACCAGCCAGGCTCACTGGTTGACCAGTTCAACGTCTGCAACGCCCACGTGCTCTGCATCTCCAGCGTGCCAGGTGAAAGTTCCTATCAAACCCCTGGAGTTCTTTTGTACATACGCATCTTGTATGTTGAAGGAAATTACTTTTTAAGTCTCTTCCTTCAATATTATCTCCGAATTATACAACGTAAAAAGGCAAATTGTCATTTCTTACTTGCCAGTGTTTCATTTCCAGTTATCAGATTGTAAATCAACAGCTGTGTCTGTGTTAAATCTTCATCAGGTTCATCATGTGTGTTGATATGTGTGTGTGTTTGTATCCAGCGGCCAGTGAGAGCGACTATCCAGCAGGAGAGATCGTGTTGGATCCAGGTGACGGTGGGGCAGGTGGAGGCGACGACACGGGCAGCGTGGAGGGCATGTTGGCTGGTATCACTCTCGTCGGCTGTGCCACCAACTGCAGCGTTGCCCGTAGCAACTGCTCCTCACGTACCGACACGCCCATAATGGACAAAGGACAAGGTGGGCACATCCTGAACATCATAGAACAACTATCATAGAAATGCGTCGAACCCACGAGTTAGTTTATTTATTTAAATGCTGGTTGTGCTTCAGCCCCCACTGCTCCCCCAATGAACGGGAAGATTCACCCTGCCCAGTCGGCTGAGGAGGCCACAGAGGCCACAGAGGTTCCCGAATCGACGGCAGGCCAAACGGAGCTGGGACCTCCGGGACCGTTTACAGAGCACGTCTTCACCGATCCCCAGCCTCGTCCAGCAGACGCCTCTGACAGGTAGGAGCTACAAGCCCGGTCCTTATGAGGTCAATCATCAGGAACACGTGACTAAATAGCCGCGTTTGTCGTCCGTCCACACAGGAGCACAGGTCAGTCCAAAGAGGAATCTTCTCACCCTACAGACTCAGAGGACGGCGGCGAAGATACCAAGAACTACACCAGCGTGGCCCCCACTATGTGGCTCGGGGCTCAGAACGGCTGGTAAGTCTTTCAGCAGAACTCCTCACAACTTCTGGAGACACACAAATACAGAAAACCCCACAGTACAATCATTTCCATACTTTGCTCACAGTATGAGCTTATATTCCCACTCTGGATGGGAAGATTTCCCAAAAGAGTACCTGTCCCTTCCATCTAAGATGCATGTGTGACTTTATATAAATATCGTGACAATGCTTCTCCTGAAATCTGTATGCAGTCTGGTTTTTGCTCTGGAGTATCTTGCCTCTGTTCTCCCTCAAGGCTCTACGTCCACTCAGCGGTTGGAAACTGGAAGAAGTGTCTCCACTCCATCAAACTCAAAGACTCTGTGCTCAGCCTGGTGTAAGTGCCGGCTGACAGTCAAAAAGCTCACATTTTCTTTGTGAATTTCAGTCACTCCAACAGTCTCCGTCTACGTTTTTAATTGCAGGCATGTGAAAGGTCGTGTGCTGGTCGCCCTCGCTGACGGGACCCTCGCCATATTCCACAGATCAGAAGGTATTATTGCCATTATTCAAAACGAAATCCCCAGAACTGGCTCCAGATGGATGAAACTCTGTGTCTTTTGTGGAACTCTTTGTCTTTTCTTTAGACGATTTTAATTACTATTTTGTGTATTCTGTGTTTGTGTGTGTGTGTGTGTGTGGTTTTGTCTACAGACGGCCAGTGGGATTTGTCTAACTATCACCTAATGGACCTTGGCCGACCTCATCACTCCATCCGCTGCATGGCTGTGGTCCACGATAAAGTCTGGTGCGGCTACAAGAACAAGATCCACGTCATCCAGCCTAAGAGCATGCAGATCGAGGTGAGTTTGAATCCAACAATTGTCTTTGGTCCTTCATGTAGCAGCAATTTCCACGGACAATTTTTGAAGTGTAATAATGAGCTGATTTCCTGCTCCGTAGAAGTCCTTCGATGCCCATCCCCGCAGGGAGAGTCAGGTGCGGCAGCTGGCGTGGATCGGCGACGGTGTGTGGGTGTCAATCCGGCTAGACTCGACCCTGCGGCTCTACCACGCACACACACACCAGCACCTCCAGGATGTGGACATTGAACCATACGTCAGCAAGATGCTGGGTGAGAGTGTGATATCCGGATATTTTAGCATTTAACTTAACTTAATTGTTTATGTGACATATCTGAATTTGTATTTTGTGTTTTGTGAATATTTATATATTATTATATTTTTGGTCACCAAAATAATGTGACACATTTCATTTGACTTTTATTTCATGTATCCATGCACATGCATATATGCACCCATATCCCAATATCCATAACTCATTTTGAGTAGTGTTTTTCATCATAATAATGAAACATATTGCATTTTTAAGACAATAACAAGGCAACAAAGCTGAAAAGTTTGATTGGCAGCTGAGAGTCAGTGCAAATTCAAGCAAAAGACACTTTTATTAATTAAAGTAGGTTTAGACTAAACTCCTTAATTTACAAAGACCCAACAGTCCCCCATTAGCAAGAACTTGGCAACAATGGCGAGAAAAAACTGGCAAAACAACAGAATTATTGTTTTTTTCTACATATAATCATTTTACTCTAAAGAACTATGTTGATGTATGACCATTTGTAATCACCAACATTTTGATCGGTGACTTTAATTTCATTGGATCATTTCCCTCAGTAACTCTGACTCTGACTCTCACTTGTAATTCATAGGCACCGGCAAGCTGGGCTTCTCTTTTGTGCGTATCACAGCACTTCTGATTGGCGGAAATCGTCTCTGGGTCGGAACCGGAAACGGTGTCATCATCTCCATCCCACTGACAGAGAGTGAGTTTTCTTTTATTCAGCTCACAACAATTGTGAGCTTCCGTCTTTTCAATAAAAATCCAAACAGTGTCCACCTGATGGTAACGCATTTCTCCGTGGAGTTTTGATACTTTCATAGTATTTATGTGGCAACTCGACCTGCTTTATAATGAAAGGCGAAGTTAATTATTTTCTGGTCCGCTTTGTTAACGATTATTCTGGGGCTTATAACCTTTATAAAGGTAGGACAGCAATGAGACCCGGGCTGCTGCGGAGGGCTAAGCCTCTTTACATAGGGCTCTTGTGCTACCAGGTGAGCCATCGGATTGTTCCTCATTAGTCTGAAGTAACACGTTTTAGGTGTGAACCTGAATTCAGCATCTTCAAACACAGCCTCACATACCGCGGTGCTGTTTATCTGTATCCTTCTTTAGCGAACACCCTCTTCTTCCCTTGAACTCCCCGTCTTTCTTTCCACCTTCCTGCCTCCCCTCAGCGGTTTCACCACTTGAATGACAATCTCAGTCATAACTGTTACTGTTACTTTCCTCTTTCTCCTCTGCTCACCTCCAACCCTCCTCCTCCTCCTCCTCCTCCTCCTCTGATAGCGGTGGTCCTTCACCGGGGACAGCTCCTTGGTGTGAGGGGTAAGTGGGAGCGCTCCCTCCCTCCTGCTGTTGTGATCTACCTTTTCTCACCCAGTCAGACCTTTATGTCCCCTGACACAAAGTCTGCAGACTAAAGTTTTCTGTTTCTTTGAGTAGTTAAGATGTGAATGGAGACACAAATCAGGCCCTCAGTTAGTCATCTTTTATCTGTAAGCTGAAGCTCACTAAAAGTGTTCTCTGATCAGTGATTTCATGTTTTACTGTGAACTTACTGGTTGCTTTGCATGCTATTTATAATTGTCATTTGTTGCATCAATGACTAAAAGATAATTTTGTATGTATCAGATCCATTGCATGCAAGAGGTGTGCTTCAGCCGTCTTTGAAATGTTCTGAAAAAACTTGTTATTTTCAGTTCATCTGTGGAAATACTGTATGTGGATTTTGTGGGTGTTCGTTCTGGATTTTTTTTTTTTTTTCCTGCACCATGCTTCCACATATGATTTGCAAAGGAAAAAAAAAACATGGTGGGTTAGTTTCTTACCTCTGGGTTTCTCTCCCCTTAGCCAACAAGGTGTCTCCTACATCGTCCAGTGGAGTGATTCACGTGTACGGTGACGACGGCTCTGAGAAGAGCACCGGCAGCTTCATCCCCTACTGCTCCATGGCACAGGCCCAGCTCTGCTTCCATGGACACCGTGATGCTGTCAAGTTCTTCGTCTCTGTCCCCGGTAGGCACAAAGCCCGTCTGCCTGTCTTCTGATATTACAGACTGTTTACAATTTTCTAGTCTTTAACCTCTTTTGTTTTTTGATGTGTGTGTGTGACAGGCAATGTTCTGGCCACCCTGAATGGCAGCGTGCTGGACAGTCCGTCAGAGGGTCAGGGCTCAACAGCTCCACAAGAGACGGAGGCCCAGAGTGTTCATAACGTGTTGGTGCTGAGTGGAGGAGAGGGCTACATTGACTTCCGCATAGGTGAGCAATTACACAAACTTGACACCACACACACAGATTAGGTGTAGCTGGGTATGGCTGAAAACACCCAAGCCATTTCATTAGGGACACGGGGTGTAAAAAAGATAGATATCTGTACATTTAGCAAAAAAATCTATGAATTTATTTATTATCAAGCACAGTTCATTTTGTATAAATGTTCTTATTTCTGACTCATTATTAGTTTGATTGATTTCACATGTGTTCACTGCCCTCCAGTGGTCACAATGAAGAACTTCAACACTGAATTGAATGACAAGCTAACGCACAGTATCAATCCTTGTATCATTTTAATTAATATGAACAATTAATTATTAATGTGATTATTGTTAATAATCAGCAGCAACATCAGCAGGTGTTTTGCAGCAGTTTGATTGCTTTATTTTCAAAATGACTCACTTGAAGTGTGCTCAGCATGCTAACGTGTCTTCGATGGCGCTAACTGACAGCTGACCTGAGTGAATTTAGAGTCATCAGTGCCCTCCAGTGGTCACAGTGTGGAACTGCAACAATTTGATTAATCTGAATTCAGTTTGGTGCTGCGGTTCCTCACTGTACTCCGCCTTTGTTTGGTCGTCTTCATTGGTATGTTTAGGTATGAGGAGTGTGACTGGTTAGAGTTAAGGTAAGAATAGTGGGATTAGCCAATCAGAGCAGTGTTGGGTAAAGGTACTATGGCAATACAAGGCAAAAAGGCAGATATGGGCGACTTACCAAGAAAAGCAGTGGTATCCATTGTGACTATGTCAAACTACCATATAAAGACTTCCTATAAAATTTCAAAACAAAATAATGAAATGTTGATGTTTGTCGATACCAGTGCTGATGTTGCTGTACTTTGGCTCAGTTGACACAATAAAAGCAAAATTCTATGTAAAATAAAACAAATACAATGCATGATGTTGAAGCGTTTGCATCTCCTCCCCAGGAGATGGAGAGGACGATGAGACGGAGGAAGGAGAGAGCGCCGTAGCTACGCAAATGAAACCTGCTGTGTGCAAAGCCGAGCGGAGCCACATCATCGTCTGGCAGGTGTCTTACATACCCGAGTGACACCTGGATCTGCTTTAACACCTCACCCACTCATCTCCTTAAAGAAATCTCCCTCCTTCTCCCCCCCCGGAAAAGCTTCCAGCCACCCAAAAACCTTGTAATTATCCCCTGGTCATGTAAAAGTTCCCCCTCTTGGCTCTAAAAACGACCCTCGAAGCCGTATATCGTCCCCTTGTAACTATTATATCCCCTCCTGCCCCGTCACCTTGTAACTTTAATGCCTTGTAAGTACCTCCTCTGATCTAGTAATCTGCCTGCCATCCTGTTTCTGTCCCACCCAGGGCATTGTAACTATCTTCATGAGCCTTGTAACCCAGCCTCATAACTACCTCCCTCCTCTGTATCGATCTTATATTCACCCTGTAAGCACACTGTATCTGCTCCTATATTTACCTCAATTGTCCTGCATCTGCCCCAGAGTTACTCCTCCTCCTCTTCTTCTTCCTCCTCCACTTAGTTTGTCATCTGTGAAACCTCCACCTCGTCTTAAAGCAAAGCCCCCAACGTGCATCAATTGTACCAAAAGTAAAAAAAAAACAAAAACAAAAGAACAGCAGGTACAGAAATTATGAATGACAACACTGACTTGCTTTTTCACCGGAAATCTGTCTGATTTTTCTAACAGCCAATCAGCAATGCATATCCATTCGGCCATGTTGTGGAGCCTTTTTGAATGGAGTTAATGGATGCAGATGTCAGGTGTTTATGGATCAATCTTTGACTGTTTGTGAGAGAATTCAAATCCAATGAGAGCATACAGTACAGACGTCGTGTTTTGGCTTTCAGATTGTAGTGGATGGTAATTGGGTTTGTGAAACACTTTAGGGTAAGTGAAGGTACGACGACGTGGAATAAATGTAAAGTTGCATCGAATTCTGCATAGAAATCTGAGCTTTTTGAGCCGTTACTTGAAATATTTTGCATCCAGTCCTGCAGTCGCGTCATTTAAAGCAGTTCGATTATTGATGTTTGCTCATTTTCTACCCTGATTTAAGAAAAAACTCTCTTGAATTAGTGTGTGGTAACAGACCCCTAAAGACAGGAAATATCTGGCGCAGCTGCCTGATGTAAAAGAGACATGCTGGAGTCGTGTGAGCAAGGTTATTAAAGCAGTCGAAGGGGGTCAAGTGTAATGTGTTGAGGGTTCAGTCCGAGACTCCTCTCTCTCGTCTGACTGGCTGTTGATCAGACGGTTCGGTGTAAAGCAGGTGATCAGTGAAGTGTCGTCATCATGTGTACAGGGATTATTGTAAATCTCCAGACACACTGAAGCCCATCCTCTTTGTTCAGTATGGAAATTCATGCATCGATCTCTATCTGTGTGGATTAAATATTAAACATATTTGTGTGCTGAAAAAAACGTACTTGGTGTGTGGATGACTTATTTCACAAAGCAGAAACACAACTGATTAAACAGTTTATAATTTATTGTTCTTGACAATTTTGACAGAATTTCATACAGCATCATGGTATTTTAGAAAAGCCTGGATGTGACAAAAGCAGCAACTGGAAAAGCGACACTTTTGTCGAACAAAAGACGACACTTTAGCGCAGTTTCTCTTTGATCTGAGCCTGAAATGACGACGTTACAACATCATAATCAGAGCAATGTGCACCTTAAGCTTTAGTTAAGCATCATATTTCAAAATGTCTACCCTTTACATTCAAGTAGTCCCAAGTGATTTGTTTTAAACCAATACAAAATTTGCAGTACAGGAAACTGAATATCATTACTGTGTAAACAAGACAATAATTGTGTTAGTGCTTTTGGTTAATGGTTGGGTTTTCATTGCAAGGACAAGTACAGGAGAAACATGCACACCTGGCTGATTTTTCATGAGGAAAACTGCTAGTTTTGCAAGTGACAAAAAAGATAGTATATTAGTGTGATGTGCAAAATTCCATGAGAACTGCATCCAAAACAAGTTGAGCTGGTAAACAATGTATCTGACATTTGGTGTTTTGTGTAACCTAACATACTTTACACACACATCTCCTGTACTCTTAAATAAAAAATAATCTTTAGTGTACGCTTAAATGCAGCAATTCAACCTGATTAAAAATATGAGTCGTGACCTTTTATTGCTCCACATTCCAAGCTTATTGCTTTAAAACTGTAAACATGAACTAGTGTTCTGCACTAAACGAAAACTATAATGAAAGAACTGTCAGTTTAATGATCAAGTTATTGCTCACTTAGTGCATGACTGCTTTTTAAAGACATTTCACCTCAGTTAAAAAAAAAATAAGCATTTTATGAAAACAGCAGCAGCGGCAAGACAGCAATGACACTTCCTCTCCTGTGTGGCTACAAGCTACTAAAGCCAAAACAAAAATATTCATCAGGTATGACGTCATTTGTCTTGTAATGACACAAATAAAAAAACACAGGATTGTGTGGTGCAGCGCACGCAGGCTTTCAGTTGTAGATCCAGTGGCTGCTGTTGTCTTCCCAGCAGTGAAGCTCGTTCTGACGAAACCACAGAGAGATTTCCTTCTGGGCGCTCTCTACCGAGTCGCTGCCATGAATCACATTCCTGCAACGCAGAGTCGACAGACATGTTCAGGACAGGATCAACAGAAGCTGATCGACTCATAACAGAAAGGAATACAAAAATCTTTCAAATTTACTTCAGCACATCATTTGACTTCCGATTGACAATTTAATTATGTTTTATAATCCATTTATGATGATGATGGCAACAATGACATTACTTTGATACTTTTATCGGCAAGATTTCGCGTCAGAGAATTCATGAGACTGGACTGAATCCTACCTGCCCACTTCCACACAGTAGTCTCCTCGGATGGTTCCAGGCAGAGAGTCGGCGGGGTTCGTCTCTCCCAACATCTTACGTGCTGTCTTGACCACGTCCAAACCCTCCCACACCTGAACCAACACAGAAATGGAAATGACAAGGGCATGCAGCACAATATAACAATATTAGTGTTAATCCTTTCTGTCATATCTGATCACATCTGAATTGTCAAATATATAATTTCGAATATTTGAGTTATATATTTTCTAACTGGGGTGTGGTATGTTCTGTGCCGAAGTGCACCAACAAATATTCAATCACGCCAAAAGAATGACAAGATAAAAACTGTAAAAATCACTACGTCTCAACATGAGCTTCTTTGCTTCAGTCTTTTCATTTATAGATCTAGATCTAGAACACACCGTCTACACTCAAAAGCAGCGCATCTCCTTCAGTAGAATGCCCGTAAAAAAGACCTCTGAATTCCTGAAAGCCTGTACTGTCCTGTGGTCATGCTGTGCAGCAAGTGGGAGAATCTCACCATTGCCACGACTGGTCCAGAGCTCATGTAGCTCATCAGATCCCTGAAGAAAGGCTTAGTCCTCAGGTCCCAGTAGTGATCCTTGAGTAGACTCTCAGATGCCTGATACACAAGAGAGACGTATTTAATTAAAATGTCAAAAATATAATTATTGTATTATATTAGCCATGATTATTTATTTGGACCATTTTGGGAAAAAAAGGAGTATGAAGGAAGAATAAGAAGACAGACAACCCAAATACCTGCACGAGTTTGAGGCCCACCAGCTTGAACCCTCTCCTCTCAAAGCGGCGCACGATTTCGCCCACCAGTCTCCGCTGCACGCCATCTGGTTTGACAGCGATGAAGGTGCGCTCATTCACACCAGTCCAGCCTAGAAACATATGGTGAAAATGAAGATAAAGCCAACAACAATGGCCACCAAACACACAACCCGAAACAGCTTGCATGCACCTTGGTAGAGACTAGGGCTGCAACTCGTGAGTAATTTCACTGTCGATTAATCTGTTAATTATATTCTCGGTTAATAAATTAGTTGTTTGGTCTGTGACATGGGGATCAGAAAATGGGGAATAAAGTCAGTGTTTCCTAAAGCCCAAGATTACGTCTTCAAATGCCTTGTTATGACCACAACCCAAATATATTCAGTTTACTGTCACAGAGGAAGAAACCAGAAGAAAAATCACATATAAGATGGAATTAGTGAAAATTCCCGTTTCCTATAAGTTATCATAATAGCTGGTGATTCACCTAATAGTTGACAACTAAATTAATAATAGTTGCAGCTCTAGTACAGAATGGAGAGGCAGCAGCATTCATTCAAGCAATCATGGTGAAGTAAAATGCAGTGTGCTGTGTGAGGCTGACACAGCTGAGCTCTGCATGCCTGTGTCATACATGGTTCATGTGCCTGCATAACACCTCTTGACCCTGTGGACACACACATCGAACAATCCCATGCAGCAGAGCAAACACAGATTTGAACTTTACACACGTCTCCACAAATTTTGCCTGTTATTTGTTAGTTCTACAAGCCACTGATCGATCCACAGATATCAATTTCAGGCCTCTGCTGGAAGACTTGAGTTGGAAAAAATATAATCCCCTCACCCAGGAAGGGAATATGTCTGAACCCTGCACTTTCACAGCCTCTCACTCTCAGCAGGCTCCATCTCACTCGTTATTTTCGCCTACATTTGATCTCACCAGATTCTTCAATCCTCGCATGTTTAACCACCAAATCTCCAAGTTCGTGCAGATCTCTGTGTGACCTTTTTCGCGGCCCCATTGCAGCTTTCCTCCTGCAGGCAGCAGCCTATCAGCGCTCACAGGCTCCACATTGGAGGCACCAATGGCAGCGCACTAACACGGGAACTATTAATAGGATGATGAATCAACTTATTTCACAGTGAGGCGTGCACATGCTGGTAGCTTCACAAAGTAACGTTAACCACTTCAAATGTAACGCCGGGGGAGTCTAGGCAGACAGTAGTTGAGTATTAACAGTCACACTTCAAAGCCGGACGACTGTACTTTGCCTGTTTTTAGCCTAAAAATTAGTTATGAGCTCGCACAAAGTTACTGGAGGCTGACAGACAACATTGTTTCACCGGTTGACTCTGCTCCACTTCTAGCTAGCCGAGGTCCGCTGAGTCTCCTGCTCACACACGGTGGAAACTGTGAGCACAAAATCAAGAGTGACACTCAAACTGAAGGATACGTGAGGTACAAACAGATAAAACACCAACCTGACTGGAAGAAGTAAGCAAATATGGACAGAAACAGGCAGATCATCGTGGCCGGTGGACGGAGCACACTGGCGGAAGGAGGGAAGGAGGACGTACGCACGCACGTCAGCACGCACGTTGCTTAGGAACACTTCAAAGCGCGGGCACGTGGCGCTAATCATGTGTGGAAGCCGAGAAAAGACAAAAAGTTAGAAACGATTAAATGAAACTATGATTTATTATTTTGCAGGTCGTTGGTGACTGCCAAATTTACTTTTGGCATATTGCTGCTTTGTGGATAAGTTATCCATATTTATATATTTTTTTCTCATGTTATACGCCTCACATTTCATTTTTATTTTCACTGTGTCCTAGTTCCTACGTTTAATTGATCTTGTATAGTTCCTTTTTTATGGCTATTCTTATTTTTATTTCATATACTGAAAATGTTTGGGTTTTTTTCATATCTGTATCTGCAGTTATTTATTTATATGTTTTATATTTACACTGTTTGTGCTGTTGAATCACTTGAATTTCCTCTCTGGACACTAATAAAGGCTCATCTTTTCTTATTTTATCTTTGAGGGATAAGAGCTTCCATAGAACCCAACAACTATTTCATGGAATAATGCTGCTCTGTCCTACTAGCCAAGCCTTCACATGCCATAATACAATTTAGGCTACAGATGTGCGGTGCTCCCAAATTAGATTTAGATCAGATTTGTCAGGCTTACATTTAGCACAGTAGTTAAGTAAGCTGTCTTTTGTTAAATCACGATAGGTGCCATTTATGCTTTAATTCACATGTAATTTGGGTAATTAACGAGATGTTAAGACTTGTCAGAAAATGATTAAGTGCAGGAGACTTACCTTGCTTAATTTGTTGGGACATTTGACAACCCTGCATTCATTAAAATGGTTAGCCAGCTACTGTAGGATGAGAAAATGAACCACAGTGAAATAACATACAGTATAGACCAAATACATGGGTTACTCTGTATCAGGGATGCAGCTTTGTAATTGTTTTGAGTGTTTAATCTGAAACCTAAACCTAGAGCGTAGACATCAAGAACACTGTAGAAATTTAAATGTAGAATCTTTAGCGACTCCTACAGTATTTCAAATGGTACTACAACATTAAGCAACAAATGCAGGCTACTGCAGATTACTACAAGTTTGATCATGCTTTTTTTTAAATACAAAATGTATTTTTTGCATATTGTCCTCAATATGTCATTTTTCTCTGGGCATACCAGCCGATAATGTAATACTGGTTATCCATGGCACAGCCATAAGGCACACTTACAAGCAAGTCTCCTCAAAAAGTAACAGAAAACACCTGTGTCACCTGTGGCCTTCATCATCAAATTAAACTTTGTTTTTGCCTGAGTGGTCAATGGTCAAATCGGATACATTTTTCTTTTTTCTGGCGAAACAAAAAAGTTGATTTCAAAGTGTTAAAATATCAGTCTGCAGTAATGTCTGTTAAGTGTTTACTGTGCATTCACAGTGCTATAAGGCTATAATTACCTCAAAGAAGTAGTCTATAAAGTACTCAATAAGGCAGGCACAAAGAATGAAAATACAGTGATCACAGCTATATTTGATCTCAAATTTTATATTAACCACATCACACTGATACATTTACATAGAGAAGCCTGCTTCAGATGAAAGAAGCAGGGAACTGGTTGTCCAGTTTTTAGCCAGACATTGAGGGCGAGGGCTTTCAGTGTATTTGGACCGAAGAAGTTATGACTTCTTCACACTGATTTTCGTCCAAAGTGTCCAAGATTTTCTGCCTCTGAACCAGGAGTATCACACCGCTGTCCCCTCTGTCCTCTGCCTCTCTTGTTCCAAATTGTTGAAATAGTCTTTGTTGAGCAGGGTGTCCCTCTTTAAAGGCAAAGTCGGCTCCTCAGCCAATACACGGCCGAATGCCTTCTTGTGTTCGGCCAGGATCATGGCGCGGAGCAGGGGAGGGAGGGGCACGTACTGCACGGGTGGCTCAGGGAGTGGTTCAAAGTCCTTCAACTGTTGCTCCATGTATTTGGGAACCAGACGCCAGTCATGGTACATCACCTTATCCACCTCTTTGACCTCGCTCTCCTTTTTTCCTGTGAAAGAAAAAAAATGCAATATGTCAGGATGCTGTTTCAAAGTGTCCACTCTAAATTCCATTTTATGTTGCACTTTTTTTGAACCCCCCAAAACTTGTGAACCCCCAATTTCAGTCCAGACTTACCTTTGTAGGTGAGGACCCCCCATGCCTGGCCATGATCCATGTTCTAGAAATCACAAGAATCAGGTGTCATTTGGGTTGCAGTCATCCTATCAGAACATCTGCCAAACCAGTAAAGTTTATCACTCAGGTCTGCACCTGGACTGACATCTCTCTCACCTGTGCCGTGTAGTCCACCTTGACCTTGGTGATCTCCCAATAGCTGGGCTCTGGGTGGTCCTCCAGCCAGGACTTGCGGGTAAAGAGGCGGCCAACCCCGAACATCCTTATGCTTGACAACAAAGAGAAGAGGCGACTCTCCCTGCGGACATCCTGCCAGGCCAGAACCGGCAGCATCTTCCCGGTTAAAGGCCGCTTCATCGTCTCATAGTCCAGGTCGAATCTCTGGGACTCCCGCGGCCGGGACTTGAGCTCCCGGTACGCCCGGATTTTCCGAGCCATTTCTGCTATGAGGCGAAGTCGCTTTTTCTTCACCATGTTGGATGTTTAGGAGCTGCTCCTCAGTCCACACTTTCTTCTGCAAGAGAATACAATAATGTATGGAAGTTTTATATGCAATTTAAACTGCACTTTGGCCTATTGGTTACAGAAGAACTGATCGATAATTCACGTAAAGCTGACATTATGTATTGTCAGTGGAGAGCATAAAACATGTCCTGGCCGTGGATTTATCACTGGCCCTGAGGCTGGCGAGCCTGTTAGCTGCCGTTAGATGCTAACAACACGTTATAAAACAGCTTCGGACATTTACGCCAATTAATAACTTTCAATTTACTTTGGATGAAATATCGACACTGCTGAAACTCTGCGAACAGCTGAAATTAAAATTACCTCGATGTCCAAATTTCACTTGACCTCCGCAAGCAAGGAACACAACTTCCGTTCACTTGGTCCGACCGACGAGAGTTCCGGGTATACACGACAGTGACTTTTTGGTTCCGCATGAGGTGAACTTTGTAGAAAACTAAAAAATTGTCATACTAATAAATTAATGTTGGCCTTTGTACTGATTTATAATATTAGTGAGGATTTTAGAGGTAAACTAAAAACATCTGGATAAATAGAAATACAAGTAAAGAGGCAAAAAATGCAATTGAATAGGAACACATAAATACAGGCAAAAAACAAAACAAAAAACAAGGTAGTAAAATGTTAATACACACAAAATCCTGAGTTCAAGTCACTCCAAAGCAGCACCATCGCCAAAACCCTCTAAAATATTTTACAATCAATTTGATTTTTGTTACATTTATTTCAGCTACTTGTTCTCTATAGCAGTTTTATTTCTGTACATTTTATGAAGTAGAGATGTTTCAAAACATTCTCCACTCTGCCATGAATACAATAAAAAATCAATTTAATATGGGTTATGTGTGATTTTTGACACACAAAAAAAGAAGCATTTAAAAAAATGTTCTACTAAATTAAAGTGATGCTGCAATAGTTTATGTCAAATGTAAAGTTTTAAAAAGCAATTCAAACCTAAAGCATTAAAGCTGACCCCTTAAGAATATGGCATTTGGAAATGTCCTCGTTACCAATTTCCTTAGTAGTTAATAACACATCCAGTCCTTTGTGCATATTTAGCATTCATTTATTTTCAGCTGGAAATCATGCTGATAAGTTATACAGAAAAGGCGAGTAAAGGGCTTCACATACAGTATTATTAATATGACATGTTATAGAAGAGACACTTAGAATTTTTTTCTATTTACAGTTTAACAGTAAGAAAAAGTGCTTGGATGCATTGATGTGAAGACAAATATTGTGGAATAAGACAGATAATTAATTTGCTGTACTAGGACTAACCTCTTGGTGGTTACATTACAAGATCTATAGGGATCAATCTGAGAGATCATTACACAACTGGACAGAATTAAGTGTGTCGTGTCACAGTGACACTACTCAGGACTAATGAGCATGGTCCTCTGGTACCTTTACCACTGCTGTTGTGTTTGCGCCTCCATCATAATATCCTAAAACACCCGTTACTTCTGAAAACCATCATCACATAAGATGCTTGTGTTGCATAGTACCTTAAGTCTTTGTGTGCATCTACTTAAACCAAGACCGTGAGGAGAGAAAGTGATCAAACACCGGTGACTGAGGCAGCCGTTGGCATACCGTTTAACTTAAGCACCTGGGTCAAACATTACTTTAATATCTGTATAATTATGGTTGGTTACTCCAAAGAAATTAAAAACTAAAATTATTTACATATCTGACCCAGGGGTAATGATCCCCTCCTCAGTCATTCAAGATTAGTTAATACTTAAACTGATCTTAACACAGCTCAGCCCATGTCAGCTTGAAAGATGGCTGGACCTTTTTTTTTTTTTTTTTTTAAAACGAGGAACAATACATCCACGCAACTGTGTCAGACCACTCCTGCAGCATAATCCACATCTTCACTGTCCTTTCATGTACTTGATATATATTCTAATAGATGTAGTCATGACAACATATGGCTGAATCTCCAGCTTCAGGGCTGTGGTGCAACATGTAAACTGTGATTTTAGCCATGTTTAAAAAAACATTGTTACAAACATGGCAAACATATGCACAGAGAGCTGAGAGGTGAATCAGGCTGCAGGAGCAGTGTGAGAAGTTACAATACTTTTACTATATTGAAGGAACTTTTTACAGCAATCTATTAGGCCAACAGGGGCTGAGCGTTTGATGCTAAAATGTTTTCTTAAAGGAAGATATGGAACAAGGCCTTGGAAACACCAACAGAATACCCTTGCATAAAGTACACAAGTTTAACATTAAAACTGTTCATAATCTCATATTTTTTCCAAGAAACTAGGAATTTAAAATGTTTTACATAACGATAAGGTGTAACAGTGATGACAATTTACTGTGTGACAACATGTGGCAGTCTCTTCTGAGTGAAATACTGTCTCGTGGTCAGATTTAAAAAGAGCTACACTAAATAACAATGTATACTGCCTTACCTACATCTTTTAGAAAATAGGAAATCAATACTTTAGTTCATAAGGATTCAAAAAGAGATTTTCAAAAGCTGGTGACAGATGGATGTTGCCGTAAATATAACATATTAAACATTTTTTTCTTCTCAAGAAACAGGGATAATCTGACGAGAAATCATCGGTGCATTAGTTGTTCGGAGTCTTTTCATTTTTGGAGGACTAAAAGTACATCCAGGTTCATTCCAACTCCTTCTAACCTTTCTTAAGTTTTTGATCTGTCTAAACATTCTGACAGTTTTTGCTTTATAGATGTAACCTATGGGTAAGAAATAAAGAACATGACCTATGATGTGTCACTTCCTGTATGTTCCCCCTACTCGACACTCTTCAACCGATTCTCTCTTTGGCAACCTAACAGATTATAGCAGATGCAAGTAAAACAGGTAAAAGATTACTTTGATAATGCACCAATATAACGATTGAGAACAATATACATTATCTGCATACAAGATGAAAACACAGATATCCAGTCTCTCATTTTTTTTTTTAAAACCCCCCTTTTTGCAAATAAACCACGTTGACCATCAGAATTTGGCCATACACGACTTCAGTGTTAGACTGTACAGGCTGTCCCTGCATCTGCACACTAATCCCCATGGATGCATGGCAACAAGTTATGCTTGCTAACAAAATACACCACATCTTTTCACTTATTACTGAAGCTGGTTTGGATACTGAATGTATGATGAGCGTCAAGACATCTGAATGGCATGAGAGAAGATCACAGTAAAGACGTGCAGGCAGTAATATCGCCATCACAGTTTTCCTCCTATGTATCACTCCCTTACTTTCTTCACTACTGGACAACATGGATGTTGAGGAAAGTTTGCGGCAGGTAGGAAACACTAGATTAGATGCCAAAGGACAGTAACGTCTACCAGTGTTTAAGAGGAGGTAGGTTTGGAGCCGTCCAGTCATGTCCAGCGGCATCTCTTCCTCTGACAGGCTTCGGGGTCAGATGTACAACCCTCTGAGTCACTCTCAGAAGACGACGGTCCGGCCAGTGGGGGGACAGGCAAACCTGAGGGGCGCTCAGGCTCTTCTGGGGTTTCCTCTATGGCGCCACCATTGAGACTGAGCACCCAACCCAGTTTGTTGTGGAGCAACTGACGAAGGCCTGGTGGCAGTGGCAACACGTCCAGGGTGTCTATACAGTCCGGCAGCAGCTGGCGGAGGCGAGCACAGCAGAGGTAGAGCAGGGAGGTGGGTGCAGAGCAAGATCTGATCACCTTCATGCTGCTCTTTGCTGCCGTGGAGCACGCCATCGGGTAAAACCTCTTATTCTGTAGCTCTGTGGCAGCAACACCTAGATCAAGAAAACACAAACAAAGTGTTTTATGTTCATGTGTAATATCTTACTACAGTGACTTTCTGTGGGG
Organism: Sparus aurata; assembly: GCF_900880675.1. NCBI lineage: Eukaryota > Metazoa > Chordata > Actinopteri > Spariformes > Sparidae > Sparus > Sparus aurata. The sequence continues at coordinate 12,016,704 of NC_044209.1, read as the reverse complement.
CAGTTTTCACACAGTCCCTACAAACATATGTGTACATACATATGGCCATATTGGTAAAGATCTGGTTAAAGGCTCATTGCATGGGTGGAATACATCTCAGTAAGAAGTGTAAAATGTAGGTTTCCTTCAAAAAACGATCAAAGGTCTACTGTAGAATTTGTGCAAAGTTAAAAAAGGAATACTACATTTGACATGTTTTACTAAGGCCATATTACACCAATGCAACAAGAGGAATAGGAATCAAACTACCAGAACTGTGGTCAAAAGACTTTGCCCTTCAATACTTACCTATACACTTGCGATTCTTGAAGAAAGTGAGTGTGCCGTGCCACGTGTCCAGATGGACTCCAATGATGGATCCCTGTCCAAACCGGGAGGAGAAGTTCATCTTGTCTCCTTTATGATGCAACAAGCCTGAGAAAAGAAGTCAAACACTGATGTCTAACTTTTACAATAATTATTGTGAGAGGTTACTGCTACCTTGTTGCATGTTGTGCTAAGCTCACCAGTGTAAGAAAGACCCCAGCTGTCTGTATCTTTTCCCAACAGGCTGCAGAATGTATGTCTGTATTTGTCTAGATTGACGTCAGAAGTGCCTATACCAACCATCTGTGAAGAAATTAACAGCACTTTAGAGAAGTGAAACCTTTTCTCAGCATGAGTCCATCTTTTGTCTTACACAAAACATTTGCTCTACTTAGTATGTCTATGGGAAAGTTAATTTACATAATAAGAGCAGGTCAACAGAGTTGAGGTTTACCATGTCTGTTCCATACACTGGAGACGTCATCTTGATTTCCCAGAAGTGCTGTCCTTCTGCCAGCTCCTTGGAGCCACGGATTGCTGCCGTGCCACAGCTGTATTCAGAGTGGAAGTTCACTTTGCGATTGTCACAGCTCAGTAATGTTGCTGTTGATCGGCTGTTGGCATCCCACACCCAATCAAACTCTGAAACATCGGAAGTCATTCCGTCATCCCTTTATTCAAGGATAAAATAAACTGCCATTTTACCTTAAGTCATTTAGCAAAGTAAAATGTTATTCATATAATCTGTGTGTGAACAAATCAGAGCCCAATTAAAGATAACACAACTGACTAGAGTGTTGTAACTCAAATAAGATCATTTAATATATCATGCAGCAGTTGTCTTGTACCTTGGTCATCTTCTCCACAGTGGCAGTCTTTCACTTGGTGAAAACCTCGCAGGCGAGGGTTGTAGCTGGTGTCTGCCTGTGAATCGCAGCCACAGTAAGACTCTCCGGTGACGGGCACTGCACTGGGGACTGGAGGGACCATTACTGCTGAAAAGTCTGCCTCGGAGTCTGAATCACTGTACTGGAGAGCAACAATATAGATAGAAAGACCAAATGCAAATGTCAGCAGCACTTCTTATGTAACAAGACGGCGCCGCCTCTCATGTCAGGCTACTACATCTCCAGAATTGGGCACTGGATTGGAAAATATATGCATCTCTGAGATTTGATACTAAAAAGCAGGCATTATGTTGAATTCCTTTCTGTAGAAAAATGTTTTGTGTTGCTACAATGCATGCAAACAGCAGACATTAGTATCAACAAACACACACTGTTTATTATGGCCATAGGCAAATTAGAGGCTGTTGGTTTGTCTTGGCTTTCTGAGGTGAATTTTGCTTCCTCATGGTGACACATCCGGTCTCCTCCCTGGAGTGTAAACAAGTGGCATCATGTGACACCAACAAGTCTTATCTGCACAGAGCTTTATGTCTGGGGGAAAACAGCTGCCCCTGTATGCTTACCTCTAGGTGGTCGCAGCTCCACACAAGCGCCCGAGCATCAGCATCCCGTCGTAACCCACCCCAAACGTATCGCCATGCACGACTGTTCCTGCTTCGCCTGGACATGGCAGCAACAGAGTCTCACCAGTAGAAGAGCCTGACAGTCAGACCAGGTTTCAATCCAGATGTTGGAAGAACCGCATTTGTCAATTTGCTGAAATACAAAGAGACTACATATAACTATATATAAATATATGTTGAGAGGCATGGACATTGAAGACTGATGTGGCACATAACCTGGATTTTTTGTTTTTTTGGTTGTTGCTTCATGCAATCCATGTCCTCTCAATCTAATACGGTGTATGAAATAATTTTGAGATTTCTTCATATTGTTAATATCGCCATTAACACACCCCCTTTCCACACTCATCAGTTTCACCTTATTATATGAGAAATATTGCCAAATGCACTTTAGCCCACTGAGACACTTTGTGGGGCAACACTAACCCTAACATCCCACAGACACAGACTCTCTGTAGGATGACAGTCACTGACACCACATTTTACTACTTAACTTAACACTGACTGGCTGTTAGAAGTCTAGTCCTGGTCTGCAGATCATTTCCGACATCAGTACAATTATTATTATCCTGTGATGTGCGATGCTGTTCTCCTACCTCGCTTTCAGTTAGCCACTTAGCCTATACTAGCTAACAGAGGCAGCCAGCGCTTGCAACATGGTTGAACGGCGCTGCACTAACATGTTAGCAGGCTATAACAAGGTCAGACTAATGCTTACACATGTGTATACAACTCAGTACACGGGCAGGTGTCACTGGCCATCTTACGTTCACGGTTGTATTACCCATGTAGTAAAAAACGGTGGCCAGAGGCGAAATAACATGGCTAGCGATGCAAGACTCAGACGTAGCATAAAGTAGCTAGTTAGCTTCGTTAGCTGCGTGCAGCTACGAGCGCTGGATTAAAGGATAGCGTTAACATTACCTGCCTGTTGTTCACAACCAGCATTCACGGGGAAGCTTCCACCACAGCACGGAGACGTTGTTACCTGAAGACACCTGCTGCTGGATCGTTCACACACGACAACTGAACGAGAAGCTAGCTGAGCTTCCCCTTTTCCATGACCTACTTTACACTAGTCAGACCGTAAACAATAACAGGCAGGCGGTCTCTCTGCAGGAGCTCAAAGCACTGCCTCCTTCACAGCCAGGAAGTTTTCACTACGCTTCAGACACTCCTGTCAACACAGCTACGGGATACTTAGATGTTTTACTTAAGTAAAAGTACCAGTACAATGTCACTATTACAATGTTGCTATTACCAGTAGCAAAAAGAGGATTCAAGGATGGGTTCACGAAGTCTGTCTAAAACAATGATCAAGTAGCTTTATGAATATTAAAACTGGTTTATCTTCCTCCTGTTCATATTTTGTCTATTAAACATTACCTCCATAAGTTCCACACTCTTTATTTTGTGCACACAAAAAAGAAAGAAAAGTGTTCAAATATCTATGTCTGAGTCTAACATGAGGCTTCAGCAGCAGGGTTAGACAAATTAAGTTGATATCTTCCAAAATAACTGTCTGTTTGGTTTTGAAAATGCCACTTTTTGTGTCTTTGGCCACTGTTTTCATTTGATCTATATAATGCAGACTGCTGAATACGATTATTAACCTCAGATAGAGTCTGGAGTATCTTTTTGCACAGGAGGAGGAGTCTGGAAGCAAAAAGCCAGTTTCAACCAATCTGGTGCAAGGTACATTTTAAAAAAACGGAATGGAGTGTTAAGGGTGAGTTCAGGAGTCTCACAGTTTTGGGGATTAAGCTGCTCTGTAGTCTGGTGGCAGTGGACACTTCTGTACCTTTTGTCAGGTGTCAGCAGGGTGAGCAGACTTTGGCTGTGTGTGTTGTCTTTTAGCGTCTCTTGGGCTCTGTGCAGGTATCTCAGTGAAATGTAATATAAAAGTTTTCTGTTTTTTCAATGTACATGCGGGCACCTGACTAATGTTTTACCACAGACTTGAAAAATTACAAACCTATCCTTTAAAGTATTCCTAAAAGTAGAAATATTCATTATGCTGCACGCTTCTTCTCAGTTTTCTCTGGTTATATTTGTGGCCTATTGTAATTGATGACTCAACATAAGAGCCTCTGTAAGCTTAACTGCCTCATATTAACACTGTATATACATTACATGTGTTTGACATATTTTATTTAAACTTTTTATAGATTTTGTGGGTAAGATCCTAAACTGAACAGTAAGGAGGAACTGTAGCTATGGTTAAATTAATGTTGCGAAGTAAAAAGTATGATATTTGTCTCTGAAATGTTGCTAATGTAGAAGTGTAAAACAAAATACAAAGACTTAATATCTCGAAACTTGAGTAAATGTACTTGGTTACTTTCCACTACTGAATGTATTATATTCAATTGTTAGTACTGATATATTGTACACATTGGACTCAAAGTCAGCTTATACATGTGGATATCTTTGCTTTAAATGCATTTTATCATAAAACATTCTCCTCGCTTGCCTCAGCAGCAGCATATTTGTAGCTCAGAGGATATGCTGTTTAAATGTATAAAATACCACTGGCTTGTTTTACATTTTATACATCATCACAAAGTTGCACAGTGTCAGTAAAATTCATCCTCATCCTCATTTTGTGTCGGGTCGGCCAGTCATTTTTCAGTTAGTGATGTGGGTCACCGTGGCAAAATGTGTTCTTGTGACACCTTTTTGTATTGACACCAAATCAGTGAAGTGATTTTGAGTACTTGAATAACACTCAACACTCTAACTTATCGAAGTTAAAGTCTAATATTTAGAGCTATTTATGAATGAAAAGTCATCAATAAGTCTGTTGTGGAAGCTGGTCCAGGTGCTTCTAAGTCCTGTTTCTTGGAGTTGCACACAGCTAGAAATCCACAACCCACACACTTAACAATTGTGTCTTTAGTTCATATATTGCTATACTGTAGCATGAGTTGATTAACTCAACATAAAGCAAGAAAATGTTGTGTTAATGTCCACCTCAGGATGAACAATGATAACTTTTATGATCTTGACTTTTCATCTAAACTCTTCAGTTTAATACTGACAAAGCAGACTTATAAACTGATCCATAGAAATCCTAGTTGCTCTGTGTTTAGGTTCGGAATGTAATCAACCATTAAAAACCCGTTTTTCCATTCAAAAGAAATGATTGAAACTGAAGAGAATAAATATTGTTGCTGGAGCAATTTCAGTCACCGTATTAATGTCATATAAAAAAATTCTCGACAGTGATGTTCTGGAGGAAGTTGAGTTTTATTTGGAAATCTGACAGGCATGGCTGAACAGTGAGCTCTCACCTTAAACAGAACAAACAAACGAACAAAAATAACCAAGACAGCAGCACTACAGGTAAACGATACTAGTGTTTGAGAATGTCATATTAAACATAAACTGACTTGCACACATTATGCACTCAGGCCATTCACACGCACGCACGCACGCACGCACACACACACACTGTCAACTCCATGTCATCATGTGGACATCCTCCATTAATAATCACACTACATCCAGAGGAATTCCAAGCACTTTGAACAATTACCCACAGTGCAATTAATCTAACTATACACAGATAATTTATATATTTTGATGTATATAGGGTATTCAATAAACATTATTCCATTTAGACAGCTTCAGCAAAATCTTCGTAACTTTCCATAAATAGTGAAAAAAAATATGTTTTGTCAGTTCCTCACCACTGTGATCAAAATATGGTCCCAGAAAAGAACATGAAAAAATAAAACACTAATGTGCACGATTCTTCAGCAATCTCGAAACAGAGAATGATCAAAACCACCAACAAAAACAAAACTCAAGGAGGGGGAGTGGGCAGAGGGATAAACGTTGATACTCACACTCACAGCACAGACTGGTTACTACATTTACAGAGGGGGTGGAGGGACTCTGGATCACTGTACAGGTTAAGATCAGACAACAAATCAAGCAGACTGTCCACACATCATCCCACAACAACCAATACATCTTCATGCCTGTTCTGTATGCACGAGACCTGACACAACTGGATGGCTTTAAACAATATGGATAGATCACATCTATTGAGGGCACAGCTGTCAAGTCGACCGCCAACGTGTTTCTGTTGCCATCCCATCCTGTCAGACCCACGGGGTGTAATGGAAGTAGGTGAAAATCTCCTATTTGTTCTTGCTGCTTTGCTGTGGAATGAATGAGATGGTGTTTGATGCAGACACTTATTTTGTAGATAGGATGAGGGCCACGATAAGCCCGTAAAGCCCCAGGACCTCGGCAAAGATCAGGATCAGGATCATGCCCACGAAAAGCCGAGGCTGCTGGGCAGTGCCCCTCACACCTGCGTCGCCCACGATGCCAATGGCGAACCCGGCTGCCAGACCACTCAGGCCCACGCTCAGACCGGCTCCGAGATGCAGGAAGCTCCTGTTAGAGGGGAACAAAGAAAATCTATTTAGTCATATCTTGGCAAGAATGCATTATGAACATGAGTATACAGATGGACAGCAGAGAAGTAGATTATAATGCATGAGTGGGTTGAGGCCACCTGCCTTCATAAATAACTTATGTCTGTAACTTGTTTCCACAAGATCCATAATTTGTGCAAGTTATGTTATTATATCTTTATACATGCCAACTTCATGTCAAAACAATCATCAAAAACCTTCTCCTGTCTCTTCCTGTAAAGTTTGAGTATCTTTGGTGATTCATCTGCACTACACTCCCGATCAATCAAGTCAGCTGGTAACAACTTTGTTACCATTTTCCAATAATGTGGTGTACTTTGTTTGGAAGCAAACAGGACCACTTTTAAGTCTGTATTAGGGCTGAATGATGTGCCAAAAAAAGAGCATTTTTTTTAGCATTTTTAAAGATATGAGTAACACTTTTAGTGTGAATGTTAATTTTTTTCCTTTCATTTTCTAATGGGGGAAAAATATATATTTATATAACAAAGATATATAATATTTTTAATACATTTAAATGAATTGTTCAGCCCTAGTCTGCAAGCAATCTGGTAGCCTAGTTACCAACACGATGTCATGACTAGAACGGTTTGATTCTGGGCTCATGTCTATAATCGTTTCTATTTCAATTCCCACATTTCCTGTCTTTATCTCCATTGTCCCTGTAAAGTGAAGGTAAAATGTAAAAGAAGAACAGAACAGTTTGAGACATGGATCAAGGCTGATTACTACAACACTGAGAAATTTTACAGTGAGAACTAGTAGATTTTTTACAGAAGCTCACAGACAATGATTACAAAGAGAGGAGTGAACGTGTGAACACTTCTCAGTTTTACTGCTGTGTTACACTGAAGCAGAAAACTGCCAGAGACACAATTACAGACAGAGGAATGCAGCCTATTTACTTGCGCTAAGTAAAATATTTATTAAGATATGTGATTTCAATTACCCATTTCCATACCTTTTTTTTTTTTTTTTTTACAAAAAAGCTTTCAAGATCTTAAAATGTTTCCCTCAAATTCATAAGCTTTTATACATTTTTAAGGACCTGTGGGGTCCCTGACTTCCCTCACCTGACCTCCATATAAAACTGTTCCAGAAAGAAGTTGTAACAAGTTAACTTTAATAAATGCCCCACAAAACTCAGCCAGTAGCCTGAGAAAGCAAATGTACCATGAACAGGGTAATCAAACATTAAGTGGGATTAAAACAGAGTTTTTCCTTGTAAATAATCAAAACAGAGATAAAATGGCCAGTGACTATTGGTCTACAAGTCATTGATCAGCCTGAATTTAGCTTTATTTTTTTTTTATTCTGGCAGTTAAGCGTAAGCACGTGCTTCAACTCAGTAGCATAGCATACTTTTTTCTTCTCAATATACACAAAAAAACACGAGCAGAGATGATGTCTACAATCCTTTCTTTTAAACTACTGTATGTGAAGTTCATCTTACTTGTAAAGGGTGACTCTCTCAGAGATGTTGTTTGCTATCAGCACAGCCACCACCAGCCCGTAGATGGCTATGATACCAGCCATGACCACGGGGATGATGGACTTCATGATGAGCTCTGGCCTCATCACAGACATGGCAGCGATGCCTGTGCCACTCTTCGCTGTCCCATACGCTGCTCCTAATGCTGAGTAAGAGAAGAGAGAGTTCCTGTTAGTTCATCTGTCCACTTCACTCAGTGTCAACTCTTTACATACAAACGATTCATGGCAAACCAGTCAGACCAGACCAGATGTGGATTCAGATGGAGCTATGTGAGGCCAGTTAATCCAGCTGATCAATTTAAGCTCTCACTTCTGACATGTATCAGAGACATGTAATGGACAGTTTGTTAACGGCAAAACACGTTCAACTTAGAGCAATAATTAACTGAGAAATTAAAGCAATATATCACTAAAAACAGAGCTGTACTTGTGAATCACACTAGTGCGTCTATTTTTAAGGACTCCTCACAAGCCATGTCAGAAAAACATTTTTAAAATTGATGCACTGTGGAGCCCACTAAACCCTGACCAATTCAATACTTTATCATCCGTCTATTTTCATGACTAATGTCACAAATGGTAGCTTCCCATAGGTTTCCCTTTCTGTTCCACTGTCACCTCATGTTTCAATGATGTCTGGTCTGCTTGGTTGTCACATAACCAGGTGTATGTCTGCCAGTAAAGCACCTGTCTCATGTCAATTATTTGTCACCTGGAGTGTATCAATATGTGCAGGCCAATTACTGATTTTATAGAAACACAAGCAGTGAGCAGCTCTGAAGAGGGTAAAACAAAGATCTGCTCAAAGCGAAAGAATAAATAAATTACACAACACTTCACACTTGCTGCTGTGGGTGTGTTGATGCCGCTGAGAGTCATGTTTTTAGTGTATAAGCAATTGTTGGAGTGTTTTGTGTAAATAAGCAGCACAGTATTTTCTCCAACAATTTCAACAGCTCTGCACCACACAGCACTTTTCCTTATATTCTGGGAGGGAAAGACCACACGAAAGAGGCATGACTGAAAACGCAATAACCATTTTTTATCTGCTGATATTTTATGTGGCATGAAAGTGTAACTTTTGAATCCTCAAATGTTCAATGTGCCACAGACTCATTCTGCACAGCGTCTGCATCAAATAGATGATGAAGAAGGTGGACATTACATATCTGTCCAAAGGGTATTCAGCCTCACCCAGATGTCAGATATCAGATGAATGATTAAGTTGCCTTGAGTGTTTATTAAGGATCAGCTTTCATATTTTTTTTCCTAAACATTACATCACTGTTTCTGCTTCCTGCTGGACCGACTCCACTGTAAACAAACAAACACCTGTATTGATGTAATTACAGCACCTGTGATGATTCTACTGAATCCATAATATTTTTCTCACTTGTGTTGTAAAGACTAATTCATACTGCTGTATCAAAGAGTCTCTGCAGGCCAATGGTGTAGGAAATTATTCCTAACAGAACCTGATCTTCCAATCGAGATGGTGACCCCAGACCCGTTAAAGATCTTGTGAGTGATCGTTTTAACACATACTGTGATATTTCACCAACTGTAACCAGGCTTTTTTTTCTTAAGCCTAAATGGATCTTTACCACAGCACTGTCACATTACAAAAACATAATAATTTTGTACAATATGCGAAATATCAAGGTTCAGAATCAAAAGGTGCAGAATCTTGCAAATCTATTGTTAATATCTAGCCCTGACCCTGACCAATACATTTATAGAATAACAAGAAACTACAGTATAAGAATACTAGTTAGAACCAGAAAGTTTATATTTCAACAATTCCTCGTTGAGCAAATGTTTGCCATTTTAATTTAAAAACAATTATTGGCCAATATACAAGTACTGGATCATTTTAAAATCTCCAAGATCAATACTGCTATCAGTCACAGGTTCAGACAATTTTTTTGTTCTCTAGGCCATAAAACCTGGACTAGAGTGGATCGTACCAGTTCAACGCTGTGAGAAATCTAGATGTCAATGTCAAACATTCAGTCAGTGCTGTGCTTCCTGCCAACACTAACCGTTTTGTCTCTCTGATTTTATATACTCTATACTGCAAAATAAAATAGCAGTGACAGTTTACTGATTATTATTTTAATTATTCAACTAGAATGTCTTTTTCAGCCTGCCTTTATGTTGCCTTTACACTAACTAAATCAGTGGTTCTTAGACTATTTTATATCTAGTACCCCTAAACTGAGCCCAGCCCTCCTTGTGATAAGATTTTAAGTGTTAGATGTTTTAGTACAGAAAGCTAATAAAACTGATGACCAGTATTGTCACACAATCTGTCAACAGCTGCTTACATAAATCCCCATTATCTGGTCAATATCTTTTTTGCTCTCTATATATTGTGCATCCCTAGTACACATGAAGTACGAAAATACAGACACCTCTGACACAGGCCACAACTGAAGACACTTTGAGAAAAAAAAAGTACATCTTTTGCCCTACTTTAAAATAAAACTAATTAAGGTTTAATTACAGATGCACTGATCTAGTTAAGTGTCCACAGGAGGCGACCTTTTCACATTAAATACCGGTTCAAGCAGTGAAGTATATACAGACTTTAGATTTCGAAAAAAATAATAATTGGGTGCTGGTATGGATCGGTACTCCTTACAGCAGCCTGGGTTTAAGAATCAGGATTGAATCAGGGCATAAATAGTTGAAACGTTAACTTTTCCAGTGCATCTCTGAATATCTTATTATTTAAAATATAAGAGCCGACTCTGGCACTGACTCAATGGACTTAACTCCACAAAAAGAAAGGAGATTTGCACATCATGGAGAAAAATAATCTGTATCTGCAGGAACATGCCATCACCTTGATTGACTTAGCTTCACTACTGTTTGGAGGCATTATGCTCTTTCCTCACTGACAGACTGGGTGGATCCTGCCTCCCTCCTGCCTTGCGTGCTATAAGCGACAGGCGGTGGTACATGAATGAATGGATGGATGGATTTTCCCTTTAAATCCCTACACTGATCTTCAGGCCTCGATGCTGGCCCTCCGGTAATACATTTCAATACCACTAATAGCACACATGCGCTGGATCCAATCTCGGGAAGAATCGTGCTAATGTTACAATTCATACAGATCTGGACCTTCTTGTCCTGTAAAATGACTTCATTATGACAGATTAGAGTCGGCCTGAGCGGGGCAGCTGCCACCTCAGTGAGGGTCTGCGTCACCAACCAGAAGCTACTAGCAAACAGCATTACAGCTATAATATGACATGACACAACACGGATTCAATCGGGAGGCAGCTAGCTACAGTGTTAGCGATGTAAAGAGCTGGTGGTCAGCAGCTTGATGTCGATGCAAACCTCCCCCCGCCTCTGCCTCGCATCCTTGGCAGGTGTGTGTGAGCCGTGACCGACACGGCTAACACCAACACACGGATTTTCTCAACACAGTCCTGTGTTATCGTTCATAACATCGTCGCGGGAATTTAATCATCTGGCTTAGCTAGCTCGTCGTGCGCGCTATAATTACGCCGAAGGCTGAAATGTCAGACGAAGGAGCTGGTGTAGTTACCGCTGAAGACCATGGCCGCAGAGGCTCCCATCACAGCGAAGAAAGGCGAGTACTCGGGGCTCTCCTCAGAAGACATCCTCGCTCTTTTCTCGGGCCGATACAGCTACAAGACAGACTATCTTCTTCTTCTTCTTCTTTTTTTTTTTTTTTTTAGGTTTTCCCCTTTCCTACCTTTAGCTCTGGACAGGTTAAAACACTGGGAGGGGGCGATAACGTAGCAGCCAGCGAGAGCACCGGTGTAGAAGAGGAAAATGGCGAAACGGAAAAAGTCACATGATCAACCATGTCGGAAGGATGCATTTCTGTGGACATGGGGGTGCTCGACACAAATAGGCTTAAAAACATCGAACCCTTATCGTTTATTGCACCGTGAAATAATTCGTAGAAATTATCCCAATTTGATTGAGATTTTCCCAGCAATTAAGTGTAACATAAGTGTGTAATTACGTGTGTAAGATTTAAGCGGTTTGTAATGTGTGTATTGTGGTATGTTCTGCTGCAAGTGCAACGACTGCAGTTGGAACGCTAGTTGTCACTGCACGCTGGCGTATTAATTATAAGATATCAAATAGTACAATCAAACATAAACACTGTTTTGCTCCGTGACTTAAAAAATACCCCAATAAGCAAACAGAGCAGAGTAGAGACGACCTGAGAGCTCGGTAACATAATGTCTGCATCCACCATACATCCACCCTCCAAGCCACACAGCATGTATGTCTGCCTGGTGTATGTTGTTTTCAGCATGAAATAACCCAGCGGGGAGAGGTTAAATTAAGACTACGTTAGATTTCCGTCAGGAGTCAAACAAACTAAGATTATCCCGATTAAGTAACCTGGAGGCCAATCCTAGAGCTTCCTTTGTCAAGGTGACACTGTAAAATGGGTGTTTAAATGTCAACTTAAAGGACATTTCACCTTCATTTCAACCTCAGAACATTTTATGCCTCTTTTTTGGCAGATTATATTTATAAAATGACATTTTACAAGATAATGTTTGACCACTCAATTTTTAATACAGGTTCAGTTCAGTAAAATGTATATTTCTACCACAGCATCAGTGAGTCCTCATGTATGGAAGCCAAAACGGGTCATTCATATTTTGATCTTGTGAAATTATGATGACCGACAAATAATTTCACCGCCCTTGGTTATTTATTTTCTTTTGTGTGCATGTGGCAAAATGCAGGCACACATCTGTATATGTAAACACAAATATTACACATTCCAAATGTTGTGAATGTGTAATCAAGTTTTGTGCATGTATGAATAGATTGAAGGTTTTGTGCACACTGATATAACAAAATGTTTGTGTGTGTGTGTATGTGTGTGTTATTAATATTTATGCTGAAATATTTTCAACAGTGACGCTTCCATATTCTTGATGGTCATCAAAGTTTGACATTATCTATTTCTTAGCCTTTAATAATCTATCTCCTTTAAAGTGATCATGTCCAGTTTGCATTTTCACGCTCATATAGATTTGTTGATCCAACATTTTCTTCACAGAAGCACATACTTGCACTGAAATATTTGAGGCTATGACATTGTTGCATCAGTTATCTTCCAGAATATTTGACCAGAGATCTGTTTATTGTGCAGCACAACACTTATGACATTTTGCATGCTGAGGAAGGGCGTCTGCCCGAAGTATCCATGCATAAATAAACAATTTAATTGGAGTCCTGTCTTGCCCCACTGCATCCACATGTCTTGTCTAAATGTCGTTGAGCAAGGCACCACAGTCTCAAACATTATTAATGAATGTAACTCAAATACGGATACATACATTGTAAAATAAATCATAATCTCACAAGACTTACAATACATTAGAAACAAACTGTGCTGTGTACTTAGTCTGAATAAAAATATATTCACATTATTGCAGTATATTAATATTCTACCAAGCTTACAAGCTTTGTTTACATTAGTTTGCCCCGTAGGTTTGAGTTCTCCTCTCTCCTTTAGGGTTTAAATTATTTCTCAGCTACAGAAGATTTAGTCTCTTGACTACAATACGAATTATTAATTAACTCAGCGCAATTTTAAATGAGAAGGGTTTGCCTTGGTGAGTTGTTCTGCGAATATTTGAGTGACAGGGAAATCTAAGGAAAAATTAAACCTAATATTCCTGAGGGCTACTAGTGTAAAGTTTCCCACTGCTTGTCACTCAGCAATGCTTTCAACTAGTACAATTGTGTCATGAGAATGTACTTAAAAATATGCTCTTTTACACTACAGATTTTTCAGGGATGAAGAGTGAGAGCTGAGCGAACAGCCACTGCAAACACACATGACTGTCAGGAGCCTCTCATTCATGTGACCTTCTCCTGCTCTGCAAGTGTAATATTCGTTTCTTTACAGTTAAAGGAGGATATGCATTAACTTTAATTTTGAGAGAAGATACATATCATTAATTTATTTTGCTTTGTCAGACTGCACTTTAAACAAAAACAGTAACAGAAACATGTTGCTGTTGCAGTATACTGATATTGACATTTTGTTAATAATACACAAAAGACAATCCAGCCTAGATCTAAGGCCTTGTCGATCTTTTGTAAATCCGTTCATTTGGTTTCCTTTTCACTGTTATCTTAGTATAATTGTTCTTTTGTATTCTATTTTACAGTTATTATTACAAACTCTCTCTCCATCTCCCTACATTTGTACTTTGAGTGTAATTTATTTGCTAAGAAAGAGATAAGATAACATTATAAAAGGTTAATTTGACTGACAAAATTTTTTTTCACTTTCAAATTCTTTATAGATAAATATTGCAACAATATTGTTATCTTGAATTTGGTTGACCATGATAATCGTGTAGATAAAGTCTGTTATCATGGCAGCCCTCTAACAATATCAAAATGACATAAACTATGAATGTGTTAATCAATCAAACCCGTCAGACAGTATAACTATAGTATCACTATTACAGTGCTTAACTTTCTAGCTTTCATCGACAATAGTGATTTACTTTTCCATGACTGTATATTCTTTATGTGTGTTATTTAGTTTATTATTATTAGTTTCCAGGAGAAGGAACCCTTATGGAAATGGTATTGTCATGCTATATTTCAGTTTTATAAACAGAATAATACATTTTAAGAGATTTATAAACCGTTTGCAGTGGCCTAATGTAACCATCTAGCACTAGATATAAATTATATACGCGCACCGTGATAAAACAAGTGTGCAACAGAAGGTATGGAATAAATCCTACCATCATGAAGGTTGTAAAATTCACTTTATATTGAAACTTTTTAGAATGGTTTACATTTTTGTGGCGCTGTTGAACTGTAATGAGTTATAATAACTGATAATTGAATCAACAGTTTCAATAAAGCTTTCACCAAATACTGAACTTTGCAACCTTCATGACTAGTCTCATCTGTTATAGTAGACTGTATTAGTTTTAGCTATGCGTGCCTGATAAACTGGCCACTGAGAATACAGTTAATGTTAGATTTTATTTATTGTTATGCAGATTTTTTAAGCTGAAGTCACAGCCAGTTAATGTATGTATGGTCATTGTTGTAGCTGGATGTAAACATGGGTATGAACACATTGATCCATACTTTATATTTTAAGTGAATTTTATATGCATGTTTTTTGAATGTATATTTTGTCTACTCACCTGTATAGTTTTTTCTTAAAGCAAACGTTACATTTATTCCATTTATGTATATTTTGTTGTCATTTTAATTGTATTTCAAAGTTGCTATGGCAATGCAAACATTTATCTTCTATGCCAAGGAAACAACTATGAATTTGGTTGAGTCTACTGCAAGTTTACAGTAATAACAAAGTACAAATATACCTTCAATCTAACAGTGCCCACACCTCCATCTGCTGGCTGATTTACTGACATGTCAGAGTTGTTGGAATTCTTCCTCTCTGTGAACAAGAGCCATGCCAACATGCTTAAACAACAGTCTGACTGTAAATTACAAACTGAAACTTTGACCTTGAGAACAGCTCATTACACCATGCATCAGCAAGTGGTCATCGACGGGAGGTTTAAATGTCGATTAAAGAAAAAAGGCTAAGTGAGGGGTAGATCACTTCTCAAGGGGTGGAGGTAAGACATGAATGTTGCATTTGTACTTTGAGGGTAAATTAATTTTCTTTTTAAGTTGTTTTAATAATTGAAGAAAAGAGTGTATTGTGGGAATCAGAGACAAGATAGTGTTTCTACAATAAAGTATCTTAAGCAAAAGAAAACTGAACTGCACAGGTTACATACACACTGTATTTTAATGAAAGATTAGGTTAAAATAATACACTTTTAATGGAAGAAGCAGACATTAAAATCACCATAAATATGCTACATAGTCCTAATCACACTTTAACACGATCGAGTAAATGTATCTGTAAGGGCAGCTCAGTGTTAGGTTAAACACAAACACATGTAGGATAGATCTCATCAGCTTGAAGTGAAAGTCAAGATATCCTGGCTGTGCAGTGAAAACTCTAGATGTGAACCCCACATGTATCCAGCTCAACACACACACACACACACACACACACACACACGCACGCGCGCGCACACACACAGTAAAATCTATACCTGCAA
Organism: Sparus aurata; assembly: GCF_900880675.1. Classification (NCBI taxonomy): domain Eukaryota; kingdom Metazoa; phylum Chordata; class Actinopteri; order Spariformes; family Sparidae; genus Sparus; species Sparus aurata. The sequence goes on along the minus strand of NC_044209.1, from coordinate 12,000,787 downwards.
GCGTACATCACTCATACTCCAGATTTAAGAATTCTCGTAGAAGACTTGTGCGGCATTCCACATTACTAATTCAACATCCTGATTGCCTTTGGCAAAATATGAACAAGTATTACTGATCTTACAATAAAAAACATGAATTTCACTGATAAAAAACAAGCCCCCCCCCCCCCCCCACTGCTAGACGTATTCCCATACCCTTGCATCACTCATAAATGATCTATGGGTCAAACAGGCCTAAATACATTTCTCATTTTGGGCCAGATATGTCTAAATGTGCACCTTAAAATCAAAAGGAAAACCAAATACCTTAGTCTCATGTATAATAAGGTCAATATTTGACTTGCTCTGGCCTCGCCCCCACAGAGCGTGCTTCGTGGTCGCTGATACGGGTTTCATCACTCAAACACACGCTTCAAAATCCAACATGCACACGTGCCTGTGTGACTACATCTCCCAGTCGTTCACACACACAAACCCTGCACCCATTCAGTCCATGTCCCAGCACAACTAGCAATTGGGATAGCGATATCAGCAAATGTGTTGTTGTGGTCGCCGGAAAAACATGAAGAACAGAAAAAGATAAGGCATCACATGCTATTCTTGGCAAAGCCGTACAAAGTGAAAGTGTGGCACAGCGATGGCTCGTACGCGGGATGAGGAGGCTACACTGGAACCCTTTTAAGTCGAGGGGATGCAACTTTTGAAAGAGTCATGAAGAAAAGATGAAGATTTCCCTCTCAGTCCCAGCCGTTGTCCTTTATCATGTGGGACAGCTCGATGATAAACTTCCCCTCCTTGTATTTCTGACTCAGCTCAAAGGCTTGTTCCTGCAGAGGGGAAGATGCATAAGAGTTATTAGAGAATAGATTCAAGTTTTGTTCAAATCAGACTCCTACCATGGTCATTTACCACAGTTTTCTAAAAGATATATGCAGACACTCTCAATGTGTCATTTTCTTCACCTAAAACAAAAATGTGAAATTTCAATGTAGTGTTTAAACTTTATACTATATTGACTTTTTGGCTACATGATCACTTCTGATTGTGATGTGTAGCATTTGCCCAATGAATACATCTTTCTCCTACAAAACATAGTAGCATATTACAGTTTGAGAATAAAAGTTTATGAGTCTGTGGTTCCATGTGTGCTTAACCAGAAGAGACAAAAAAAAACAGGAAACCAAGGACAGCACTCCCATTAACTAATTTAAACAGCCACAGACATTTCAGCCCTGTATTCTGGCGAAATGGGATGAATGAGGAGATTTAATTTGCCTTTTTCTTATGATGTAAATATTAACTCTTTTGTGCTGTCGTAATTTTTAATGCATGAGACCCTGTGCTTGATTAGGATTTAACTGTTGGTCTGATTGTGGTTGTGGACACAACAAAACAGTTTATATTAACATCATAAGAAACAAACAAATTAAACCTGCGCATTGTGCTTTTTAAAAAAAAATCTATTTGTGCTGCATGTATCTAACATTTCAAACTAAAATTCAGTGTTTCCGCTTGTAACAATTTGCCATGGCTGCTTGCCATATATCATAATATCACGGCAGGCTGCCAAATCTTGGCAACCACAGCTTTTTAAAAAAATAAATACACACACAGTTGTTTGTGCTGTGCTACAGTGAGAGATGTGACCTACGAACAGATAATCAGTTTATAAAGATGCAGGCTAGTGAGGGTAAGCCATTTCCTACACAAGTATATAATATGGACCTACTGATACACAACCTGCATTGGACCCATATGAGTCAGTTGTCAACTTATTTTAAATCTTTTTTTTATTTTTTATTTTTAATCAAATGTTTTTTTTCCCCTAATAATACCAAGTTTGTGGATTTGCTTTATGTTTACACCTTTTCAGGAGTTTATTTCTTAAAATGTAATGCAAAATTACTTAGTATTTAGTATAGTTTTCTTAATCTCACTAAAAAATCTCGCTTTCCACAGGAAAGAAATGTACAGCAATGTCACTAAATATTGGAAGCTATATTTATACTTGTGCATTGAAAGGACATTGTGTGGCTTCAGATTGCTGCTGTGAACGAAAGTAAACAAAGCGACTGCACAGCAGTGACCCCGTCACTCACTTATGAAACCATGTTGTAACTCCAGTTTTATGGGTGTAGCTTACCAACGCTTGATATGAAAGAATGTAAACACAATTAGGGAATACAAGTAAAGCAGGATGTGGTTGGATAACATAGGCACTTCCCGCTACCGTTATCAAAATGCCATCAACTGCTGAAATCTGATGCTGAACTGTGAAGCCAAAACATACACCATAGTTATGTAAGCTGGGAACCGCATTGACCTATTTCATCGGGCATAAAACTGGTTTAACGATGAATGAACCAATCGTTTATCTGCAGGTGGACACACTTACATATTTCCAGCCCAGTGTGGTGTGACAGTTTTCACAGTAGATGTCGGCTACTGCGTGAAGGCCCGTGAGCAGCAGCCTCTCCTCTGCAGGACCACAGCCGACGTTCACCCTGAAGACAAATGCAGTGTTGTTGAACAGCAACTCCTCTATGATTCACAGCAATTACTCTCCTTAACATGAAAATAATGTGACCCTTGGCAGAAAAGGAACCACTTTCCTGTGTAGCCATAACTTATTTGAGGGGGGACAAAAGCCTAGAGCTCCTGAAACTGTCATAGTTATAACACCTTTGAAGCCATTTAGAACAGAGCTTCGACTGCAGAGATCGAGGCTGGATGCAGATGAAGTTAGATCAAGTGCTAAAGTTATTTAATGGGCTCAAAGCTTTAGCTCAAATAGAGGCTGTGTATTTCTGACCTACTAACCCCTGAATAGTGCGACTAAAGTGAACTCACCTCATTTCAAGGTCCATTCTCAAGCAAATCAAATTATCTGTTGACAATGTGGTTCGTGCAAACACACAAAATACTGGGAATTTCCTTTTCGAGAGAACTAGAAGTAAACTATTTATAGACTACTAGAGCGCAGATTCGGTAACTTTTTTGTGTCTGGGACCCATTTAAGGGGCCATTAAACTAATCTGAAAAGATGTTGCTACAAAGTCAATACAAAGGAACATTTAAGGAAAGAGGTGCTTAAAACTGTGACACATAAATGAATTGTAACACTTTCTGAAGCCACTTCTTACCCATCTACACTGTAATTATGGTCAGACTGGAAACCCACGACAAGCACAGCCGCAGCCACTTTGAACATTCAATGACCTAACAAGTAGTAACATTTAAAAATAAAATACTCACACAGAGTTGAACAGGTAGGCTCGGCCCTGGCTGCCTTGGAAAGACTAGGAGACATGGAAGAGAAATTACATTAGAGAAAAAAAAAACTACATATGGATCAAATACAACATGACACACGCTTTACAAAGTATTCCAGTTCAGTTTTCAGTTCCAGTATGTCAGTCCAGTTTTTCCCCGATACAGCCAATTGTATGAATGTGTGAGAGCCATGAAGTGTTTCAACTGAAATTATTATTTACATCAAAGAGTGGCATACACACCTTGGAGATAAGATCGTCATGGTTGGCCAGGTGGGCGCGGCAGTGCACACAGCTGTAGCGGCGGTGGCAAGAGTCCAGGTAAGCCTGGAATGTCTTGGCTTTCGTTAGCTTCACCATGTCTGAGGGGGATGAGGGCAGAAGTAAGCAGAATGGTAGTACAATGGTGTTGTGCATGGATCAGTGATTCGGGCCATACAGGCTTACACCTAAGAACCACTGATTAAAGAATCATTTTGATAACATCACCGGAAGGAAAATGAGGACTTTAGACACAGACAGGTCAACAGCAATAAAAGACTGAAAGGCAAATGCTTTTTTAATGCTAATATTTAAGTGAACTGAATATTAAGGTGGGCAAGACATCTTAAGACAAAAGTCTGGGTTTAGGAAGGGTAAATTCAAATTAACATTTAATTGATCAAGCTGATTGAGTTACAACTACAAAGTGTTTTCCCACCAGAAAAGGAGATAAATAGTGAGGAATAACATACAGTAAGTCCACATCTTAAGGTGTCAGTATCTCATAATTATGACGCAGGAAAACAAAACTTTGACTAAATATCTCACAATTTGAAGAAGTGTATATCAAACAAATTGTATTACTTTTCATGGCAAAACAAATGTATTCATTTTTAAGAATTGGACCTCCACAGATTCAGACATATTCATCTTTACTGATCACTAAATTGCTGCTCAATGTGCTGTGATCAAGTATCTTCTCACTATTCAGAGGCTGACATGTAGTCAAGCTAACACCTGCCCATGTTGTCATTAATTACTTAAACTAGTTGAGACTAATGCTGCTAAACAGGTTAGGGCACAGCTTAACCAGCTTGCTTCCTGGTTCATAATAGTTTGCACAAACAATCCTCGCTTCGTTAGATGCAATCTGTTAGCGTTAACCGAAATACAAGCCCCTGCGACATGTGCTGCGCTATTTATGCACTGTCCTAACATTGGTGACCGTCTGTCAGTCGCTAAATCACCACACACATGGCCCCACACGGCCTGATACATCTGTCAGCTGCGAGAGAAATTGAGCACTAGCCCTGACCTAGCTTGCGTGTTAGCTAGCGGGCTAGCTTCCCCGTCACAACACAACAGCAGCTAACAGCAGCTCAGATGCGCATTGCAGGATAATTTCCCAAGGTCCGACGACTCACCTTATAAAAACTGAAACTCTTCACAGTCTACACAGCAGACCAATGTGACTGACAGATGGAAATCATCCAACGGTGAGAGCAGGTATGTGGTCGGCAGGTCGGCTCGGTCCAACAGTCGACCACGCGCTGACGGCTCGGACAATAAAGACAAACAGACAGCCTGTGGTTGTTGCAGCGGAGCCTGTTTACCCGCGTCCCTCGTTTGAATCCCCAACAGCCTTCAAAGTTCCTCCACTACCTTCGCTGAAACGGCAGCTGAATTTCGACAATGTTGGCAGGCAACCAAGATGACCGTGCTGCGGCCCCGGTGGAGGAAAAATGTGGTTTGTTTATGAAAACACGCAGAGGAGGAAGTCTGGAGAGTGCAAAACAAATCCCCGCCGACCAATGGGAGGCTGCGGGTGACGTTTAGAATGTGGGTCAACCAATCAGATCGGACTTCACATGAGCCCTTTGTGGCTATCAGTTTGATGGCTGGTGGTGCTGTTAAGTGTGTTATCACCCTGGTGTGGGTCTGGGATGAATGTCGTTCAGATTTGGTGCACACTGATCACACTGTAGGGAACAAAGTCTGTGGCTACGTGACATGACTCAGGAGGTGGAGGTGGTTTGGTTGTAGTGGTTTCTTGATTTATATGCGTTAGTGAATTTGAAGCTGTTTTGATGTTGTATGCGGGCCTGGAGCCAAGAAGCTATATTTTACTAACAGTGATTGACTGTCACTATCCCCCCCCCCCCCCCCCCCACACACACACACACACTTTACTCATCCTGCCAGTTAAATGAGAAATATATTATCAAAATAGATCACATACATTTTCTGTCCATTTATTAGCCAATTATTTGTCAAAACATTTACTGCTACTGAAAAGCCTTCCCTCCAGGTGACGTTGAATGATTTAAACATTTCTAGAGGCTTTACAGCAAAACATCATTGCAGCATTCCCCTGAACAGCTGAAGTATATGGGGACTTGTTTTAAAATGTAAAAAGCAACTGATAAATATATATAAATTGCTCCATGCCGGCATAATCCACACTTACATATGCCCAGTGATCCCAAATTGATTTGAAAAGGCGCTATCCGCCCTTGACACATGGGCGCGCTCATGCATCCGCTTCAGCAGCTTTTTTTGGCTGTTATTTTTGTTTTTGAACAGGTCCCCCATCTCCTTGAGTTGTTTCCCAGAATGCTGCAATGCTGTCTTGCTGTGAAGCTCCAGAAATTTATTGTGGGCTAGAAACATCACTTAAATTTCCATTGGCCTGAGGAGGAGTAGATAACAACTGGATTTTCACTTTTGGGTGGACTTATCTTTTGAGGTTTTTAGTCCAAACATGTGTAATGTGAATTTAATCCCCATCTAATACCAAAAAACTCTCTGGAGCTCCAAAAAATATTCCTGATGACATTCCCTTTGTGTCTTCAATGGGCGCTGCAGGCCTGGTTTTAAGTTCACAAGAGCTTAATCTCTGCTGGGTCACTTATTCAAACCTTTGCCCTTTGCATCCACTGTATTACAGACTTCAGTCTGCACTGATCTACTTATAGTCCATTAACTTATTTGTCACACGGCGAGGCACAGCCAAGCAAGTCAGAAAAATACAGGCTTTGTTTCAGCAACATACTGGTTGATTATTTTCACAGCAGTGTGGCCGGACTTTGACCACAGCCTGGGAAAACGAGGACACAGGTGAGGCTTACTGCCCATGTTAACCCTCTGTTAATACTTACATGTGAAGTAGATTAGTCACTGTATTTATACATAGATGCACAACCTTACCTAGATTTGGGACTTATATGGATATAGATATGTTTATAGTCGTCATTAGGTGTATTTTTCCGTGTATCTACCACAAAAAGGATTTCAAATCATAAACCCATGTGAATTGTCACAGATAATTTATTTCTTAAGTCCAGCAGTTAATCAAAGCAATCAAATAACGTCAGAAAATAAAGCAGACACAGTCAAAACAAAGTCACGCTTACTGTCTTATCGGGAGAAATGTGATGTCAGGTGACGAGGTCCTGCTGGTTAAATATTAACTCCAGCTACAAACACTAGACCCTCCTAGCACCATGTTTTCCCACATTCACATCTGAAATAAAGCAAAACTACCAACAAACATAAATATCTGCACAATCTCACTTCTTTTGAATACACCTCACTCTACCAGCTACCATCTCATTTCACTCAACACACTTAAAAATCAAGTCTGGCTCCAGTTCACGGATTACAAAAGCTGATTCCGTCCATAATACATCCTGATCAAGTCAGTTTTATAAACACTCATGCAATAATACATTCAAACAGTTCAGTGTAACACATTACTCACCTCAGTGGATGTGGAGATGCTTGTAATAATGGAAATTAGAGAAGTTTGGCTCTGGAAGATCATCAAAACCAGTTACAATATAAATCCACACGTACACCTCCTATTCCTCTTTGCCTGGGTCACATTACATATCTTGGGATTCACATTTCTCTCACACTGTCAGAGCGGTTCAATCTAAACTTCACACTATAGACCATATTGACATGGCAGCCATTTTCATCTGATGTCACACTCAACGTGGAAAGCTCAAATGTTGTATATAAGCATAGATAACTGAATGATTAACAACTGAAACCTTGATGGAAAATCTGAAGGGGCCTTGAGGGATATTTCAAGGTATAACAACATATTTGATACCCCATTAGCTAATGGTGGCATTCAACCACAATACCATTTCATTACATCCTATGTGTTTCACTTCCAGGTTTAAATAAATGTGTCCATGATGTGTGTTGACATTATAGAATGAATTTAAAGAATTCCTGGGATACTGTGTGACACTGGTATTGTTGGCTAGTAAGTAATTTTATGCTAACAGTAGCTAATAGGTTATGAAATATGTAGTTTTACCTTAAAATGTAGCCCATATGTTCACAATCCTTCATCTTTTCTGTTGCTGACCAATTAAGAAGCAGTCAACTAATCATAATTTGCCACAGTATGTTTATACAGCTTGTAACTTGGAAGAAGGCTGTATAACATTTGAGCTCCCACCTTAACTGTAATAAACAGGTACTGCTAAAATGACTTGTGTTAATGTCTGTTATATTTTGTATCAACTTAGCTTTTATATAGACAGAATAAAATCCTTCCAGCACTGTTTTATTTATTGCTGAGAAAAATGTCTTAAATCTCTGGGCTGTGTCTGACAAACTGAGGCTGGAGACCATAAAATTAACCAAGTGCAGATAATTCAATCAACAGTGATCAAGGATTGAGATTAAATAGGTGAATGATTAGGTTTTCTTTTTTTTTCTCCTGGTGTCTCATATGCTGACTACCAACTCTAACTAATCTTGTCACAGTTGAAGAAACGCTTCTGAAACTTCTTGTGTTTGCTCCTCTTTCGCAGCCTGTCATGTCATATCATGTGCGGATGTGTTTGAGGTTAATCCTCAATCCTGACGTCTGTTTCTGTGGAGGTAGCTTGACAGAAGAGTCGGATAGTCGGTCATCACCCCTGTGGCCCCCACGTCAAATGCACTCTTAATGTCTTCATCTTCGTTGCACACAAACAAATGCACCTGCAGTAACAGATATAATCGTCAACTGTAATCATGTGGCCCTCTTTAACAGCTCAAAACACACACCTAAAACAGTTTTATCACCTTCATACCTCAAGATGTGACCTCATTTTAACAGAACTGCACATAAACAGGATTGTGTTCCCTACAGAAAAGGTCAGTGTACTTCTGTTTTTTGTCTGTGGGACGTAGAGGGAATAAAGCCAGTGTCAACAAAATCAGGCTGGAAGTTAAAATCAGATGGAGTCCTGTTTTCCTTTCATTCTTCCTGCAGTTTTGAGCTACAGTACGTGATCTGACCATCGATGTAAGTCAAGTGTGACAGTTGCATCAGATGTAACAGCCAAACAAGAGCAGACATCAGCATGAAGTGAGACCTTGAAGCATTGAGGAGCACTCATTCAGAGTACAGCGCTATTACTCAGTGTTATTATTGAAACGTACAGCTTACTCTGGTGGATTTATGTACTCATTATTAATCATTATATGAAGGATTCCTTGTCATTAGAGAAAAACATTCCATCCATATTAGGTTATTATTACACATACACCAGGGCACAGACGACTGTCTCACACAATGTATTACACCGAGCTGAATTTTGGTGAAAGTACAGCTGTTTTGAGTTTGAGCCCCACTCCTAATATTGATATAATACGGCACAGGAAATCTCCACCCTCTGTTTGAATGCGGATAATGAGGGGAAGAGTTTTTTCTTAGTCACAAGCATTCAAATGCGGCGATGCCCTCAGCAGCTGACACGGCAATGGCATATGACTTCAATTGTTTTCATGCTCTAGCTATTCGGTGACCACTCACGGTCTGACGATGGGGGTGACCTCATCCCAGTAGAGATTACTCACGTCAGGACAGAGGTGATGCATTCAAGGGACTCTTAGTGGCCATGTGAGCATTACTGTTTGTCTCAGCTGGAATACTGAAGTGTGCATTTAACCATGAAGTGCTTTGGTTATATTAAGTCCTACTGTTGATGAAGCCATAATAGGCAGTAACAAGAAACAAAAGAAAGTCCTTGTTCTCTTGTTTTCTCTCTCTCTCTCTCTCTCTCTCTCTCTCTCTCCCCCGCTCTCTCTTTCTCTCACACTCAGTCTTTATGCATATGATTGGATGTTTTTTTTTCTCCCTTTACTGACAGATCCATGTCGAAATCATCAGATGTACAATTCAGGGAGCGAATGACAATTTAATTTCTATTTTATTTGATTCTTGAGTCTTTTTTCAGTACTTAATTTTTATGTTTTTTTACCATGTTTATTGCTGTACACCAAAATAAAAGGCACATTTCTTGTACTGTATGCGGAAACCTACTTGGCAAGAAAGCAGATTCTCATTCTGCTAAAGGTTTCATACCTGGATTCCACGAGCTGCAAGGTGGTTAAAAAGACTCTTCCTCATTGTTACTCTGGAATGAAAGCACAAATAAATACATTAATAGTTCACTTTTTACACAGACATCAGTAATAATCACCCAGAATTAGATCTCTCTGCTATATGTAAACGTCACTACACCCCAAAAATGTCACATCAATCTGTGTGCTCTGGATGCAATGTCCTCAGTAATGTTTTGAGTGTTTTTGTTGACACGTTAGGTAACGATGCTCATCAGTTGTAAGAAAGACTCCACTCACTTTTCTAGCAAACAGATGACCAGCCTGTTCCTCAGGATGCGCTTCTCAGGGATGAACGTCCTTCATTGCACAAAAAAAAAAGATACAACAGAAGCTGTGACACACTCATCTCTCACCACACACAAGATCAGAAAAGAAAAATGGGTCACACTTTCTGTGATGTCTATTATGCATTATTATTACGCATAATAAGTGTCTGTACAAGCATGATAGACATCCACATCAAAATGAATGAGAGCTTTAAACTATAATTATTTACGCTATAGGTCCATTATAATGTATCATAAATATGCTCATAACAAAATGTGTGCCTATAGTTGAAATTTAATCATAAATATTCAGAATGCTTTATAACAATATTCATAACATATTATAAAACCAATTATAATCACTGATTAGGTCATGTATCAATACTTTATCAGCGCTGCTCACTTACATTTTTGCAAGGATCAAAGTGTATGAAAATTGTTATAGTTGTAATACATTATAATCATTTTATAACACATTGTGTGTTTGTAAGTTACTGTAACTGGCTATTCTATGCTTTAAACAAAGTGATGAAATTCCCAAGGTAAGGCAGATGTCATACATTATGAGCTGATTTTAAATCACTATAAGTGGAAATTGTTTGCTAAACAGAAAGTAAAAAAAAATGAGAACGGCACAAAAAACCCTGTAAAATATATATATATAAAATATGTTTATTTTAAACAGGTTCAAACATACAATGAATGGTTTGATTAATCTATTGTACTTATGTTTATAAAGCATTAAAGACACTGATATAATAATGAGTTCTAATTATTTATAAGTGCTTATAACAATTCTCTATACACACTGATACTATACTTTACCATACAGTTAAAGGTCCATTATAACATAATAGAAGTACATTAATAATGTGTTATATTTTATTATAGGCTTCATAAAAAGTGTTACTGAACAAGGTAAGAAGGTATGTGAGACCTGTAAAAAATACACATAATACTTAGCAAAGATGTGAGGACAGCTGTGGTGTCATCTGGGCAGAGATGAAGAGCGTCTACATATCCGTGTATAATGACACATGCATCAACACACACATGGACTCAACATGCACACGCTCCTGCAATCTCACCTGTTAATGATGCTGGGCAGGTAGAACTGCAGTAAACTCTCTCCCAGCGGTACAAAGGGCAGCAGGCCGCTGTAGAAGAGAAGCAGCAGCAGCACACCTCGGTTCACAGTGAAGCTGTACGGCATGGAGTCGTTCTACAAGGTTTTCAAGACAAAGTTAACAGTTCAATTCCACCTGTTTAGATCAAGCAATCACTTTATTAGAGGGGATGAAAAATGTCACATAGCCTGTGAATCAATAGTCAAATGATGCAAAGGTGACTCTGTCTCCCCCAGGTGGTTTATGTACCATTGTGTGGCATTTCTTCATGATCCTGGAGTTCACAGAGGCCCAGACCGTGATCCCCTCCCTCTTGTAGGTTTTCACCAGGTTTGACACCTTCATGTGGACAAGAGAGGGTCAGGGGTGAAATAATAAGACATGAATGTGTGTCAAATCAAAAGCAGAAAGTACGGGAGCCAAGACAGACATGTGGACACTGTGCAGGAATTGCTGTTTTAGAGCGCAGGACATGGAATGCAACATCATTATACGGGAGGACTAAATATTGGAAAGATCTTGAGTTGAAGATGAAAGAAATGCTCACAGGCAGGATGCACTTCCTTAAAAACAAACTGACAAACTGCAAAGACAAACAGGTGAACAAGAACATAACCGAAACTGCTGTGTTAGGATTCAAGGGCTTTTGTTTCATGTGTTTTTGTTTGCATTGTACCTTTTCTATCAGCTGGCTGTTGTTCTCTTTGATCTCGATGCTGACGGGCGTCTCGGGGAACTTCCTGAACACGTCCTCCAGCAGAGCGAACTTCCTGTCGGCACCGCTGCTGTAGCGACCTGTAGGAGGGAGATGTGAAAATGAAGAAAATACACACACTCTTCCTACTTCTTTATTCGGTGTCTTTTTGTCAATGATTGAGAATTAGACCATGAGAGGAGGATCTCACCTGCATAAAATGTCACCTCCAGTCTCTCCTTATACAGGGGCAAGTCCTAAAAGAGTTGACAAGTGAAGAAAAAGAAAAAGGTTTATTATTTCTAAAGTATTGAATGAAAATGATACTGATTATGATAAAAATGACAAAAAATGTGCATCCATCTTGGGATATTCTTAATTAAATTGTCAGCTTCACTCAAATCTATTGCAAATTGCCATTAAACCTGAGCAGATGAAGATGTTATTGTAATTGCAAGCCATACAAGTTTGACCCTGAGATGAGAATCTCTTCCTCACCCTCATCCACACAAACATGGTGGGCTGAAAAAATAACCAAGTAAACAACGACTGCTGTCGCAGCATGACCTTGTGACCTTTGTCCTCCCACCTGTAGGTTGAGTGAGGACATGGTGACATCGTGGCCCGTCTGCCTCCGCAGATTCTCATCATGTGACACCACCACATGTCCGTCGTGTGTCAAGTGACAGTCCAGCTCCAGCATCTGTGTGCCCTGCTCCACCGCACTGGCGACAGATGGAGAAATAATTTGAAGCACCTAGTTTGTGTCATTGACTGCATTTTTGGACAGCCCTGACATCCAGTGTCTCTGACATCTCACATACTAGGATTCACATTTTGGCAGTGAAGGTATATTTTTGCAGATTTGTTGACTACTTCATCAGATCTATAAGCATATACAATAAATGTGCAGTTTTTTACCGGCAAAACTAGTTTAGCTTTCCAAATGATCTCAAAGAGACAGTTTATTAGACAACATCCAAGGCTTGCAAGTGTCATGATGCTAATTCCAAGTGGCCGTGCTATTATTGTATATACTGAGAGACATTTCACGAGGTTGGATAATCTCTCAATTTCTGCCTTATAAGAAAGAAAACTGATGGATTCAGAGGAGGTTTCATGATGACTAGTTGGTCGCAGGCTCTCTGAAAATGGAAATTCCCTCTTAGTCCCTGTGGAAGACCAGCATCCTGATTGCTCTATCTCACTGTCAGTCAACATATCAAGATCTCTTGTCTGTATGGAGCAAAATCAGCTACCAAATGATGTTTTTATATGTGAAACAGTCTTATGTTTTAATGATAAGTATGTGTAAGTAAGTATGTGTTTACCTTACGTTGCCTTAGGATATTTGAAATCTATGAATGTTATGTGTTACTGTTTGTCCTGTTTTCTGACACCAGGGAACATAATGGAAACAACTCCCTTGTCTTCTCATTGTCTTCTATACCCATAAATAAAACCAATCAATCAAATCTTCCTGACGATGGAAGAGGCTGTAAAGAGCTCCCTAAATAGTTTCAGCCGAAAGACAAGATGGATTGCTGTTCTGTAATGAGTTTATATCATATTTTCCTTGTTACATTTTTTTCCTCTGAGAATTGTACATGTCCATCCTTTATAATCCGTCGCACATCTTGATGCAGTGATTTATGTCAAAATGTTCTGCATTTTTAAATAGCTCTGGTTATTCTGAAAGAGAAATTGTGCATGTGTCCACATTTAAAGGGGAACTCCACAAATTGTACACATTATATATAAATATGTTTCAGGTCTCGTGTAGTAATTCTGCATATGTTAATAAGAAAGTAGTATAACGCCATTGTAGCTCCGGAGGAAGCTGCATGTAATATGATAAATAACTTCCAGTGATGTCACTCAGTGGCAAAATTGCATTATGGGTAATATGGCATTAGGTTTAAAAAGCAGTCCACTGGTTTAGCATTGCACTCCTGTAACTCTGTTGGATTCACTAGACGGTTAAAAAACACATTATCAGAACTGAAGAGCAGAGATCGAACCTTTTTTATTCCACGCATTCTTCCTCCTGTTCCCTATATTTCCTACAATACCCATAATGCAACTTAGGTCACTGAATGACATCACTGGAGGCAATTTATCAAATGACATGCAGCATCCTCTGGAGCCGCAAACAGCTTAATACATCTTTTTTTAACATAAGCCATAGTAATCCTCAAGACCTTTCAGACACACTTGTGAGGAACACTTAGTGGAGCTGCCCTTTTCAAGACAGGAGCGGTACACAAAAGAGAAAGTGAAAGGGTTTCATCCACATGCCAGCTGTCCTTTTCACAGCTGGTCTGAGAACAGCAGCTTGGTACTCACTGTGTGAACGCCTCCATCGTGCTCTCTATCCTCTCTCCACATCCTGGTGGTAATAAAGACAGGGTTGCTGACAGCGGCAGAGAGTAACAAGTGATCCAAAAATATAGAAAACAAAGGCACACATGGCTTCATCTGTTTGACCAGAAACAGTAAGGAAAAACACACAGATCCAACAGAGTAATGTAATCTCCTCACTGTGGTCACAATATCTAAGATTTTGCCAGATGTGTCAGCAGCCAGAGACACAGTAAGTCTCACTACTCTGCAGCACACGATGAGGTTAGCGATCAGAAATCTGCATTGTCTTCTTTGTAGTTTTTGTTGACTTTTTACATCTTCATTTGAGGAATTTTCTGCAGGTTAATGTTGAGGAAAACTGACTCAAATAAAATTTGATTCTGATAGAAAAGAATTCGGCTTCACCTCCTAGTCAAACATCTGTGCAGTCATGTGTCATGGGAGAGCTTTTGTGTTGTTCCTTTAACTAGCAGTGTGCAACTAGGGGATAGAATTATCCTTTAAAAAATGTGGGTAAGTTACACAAAAACACTTTAATAGCAAACACCCCGCAACCTCCATTGCTCCTTTTCTAGTCCGTCAGCCCTCTCGACAACCTGCAGGACATCTTTGCTCCCCTCCCTCCAGGCAGACCGCCAGTCGCCCCCTTACCTCCTCTGTGTGAGATGTGTGTGCAGTAGAAGGCTGTGCGTTTCCTCCTGTGGAGAATGAGTGGATTCTTCAGCAGGTACACCGAGGTGAGCGTGTACCCACCCAGAGCTGGCAGGATGAAGTACAGAAAACTGCTCATCCTGCCCTGAGAAATAGAGTGATTGAGTCTGCAAGGTCCCAACGCAAAAAGCAGTGACCAAATACAACCTGCGTCCGATAATAAAGCTCTCACAACAGTCCCCCTTTGTGAACGGCTTCAAAAATTTGACTGGGGACAACCTGCTCTCTGTCTTTCATAGTAGATAAGAAACTGGAAAGACTGGTAGGACTTCAGAAAAGCCTCCTTCTTACTCACTCTTCAGAGCAGTAAAAATGAGTTAATGAAGCACCAGCTCATAACCCAGAGCTCACCTCTCTCTCTCTCTCTCTGTCTCTCTCTCTCTGGCCTCTCCCCAGCCTGTGGCGATAATATTTCACTCTCTTCAGGGTACTTTTGTTAACCTCGGATAGCGGTGGCTTTTTGTTTTCCTACCTGGGCACTGCATGTTTGCCAACACCTTTCCTAGGATTTCCTTTATTCCGCTTCATTGTTTGCAGTATGAGAGTTATGCATCACTGGGAGTGCAGCCGGATTATTAGCCTGTGTGTGTTTGACAAAGGGGACGTGGTGTGTGTGGAAATATGTAAAGTCAACTCTGACCCATAAGGCCAGAAATATCATAACAACCACATGTCCAGAGGCATGTATGCGCTCTATACGTACAGTACACAGTCAGCAGAGTGTAGGTCTGCATTGTTTCACTTCAATAGCAGAGCTGGAATGTGACAAACAATCGTGTGTCATGCAGAGCCGCCTCTGAAATGTTACAACAAGCCCGGTTTTTACCAGAACAGAGAAACCTATTCAGGGCAGTGTGACAGGACTTTCTAGCGTTTTCTCACTTTTGCAGGTGTCTCCTTTGGAGATACCAAGTATGAGGAAATCCCAGTCATTCTGACACAAGGATCATGTTTAATGTTTGGATACATTTCTGTTTTAAGATAAGCAGCAGATACTGCTGCAGTCATGCGTGCAATCATGGACAGACTATGGGAATGTCAGGGACCGAGGGGGAAGCCGTGCTCAGACATGTTATGAGGAAGATGAGAAGCTGTACAGCAGGAAAAGCAAGTTTATGGTGGGATGTCACACACTTACGTATATTCCCACGACTCAGACTAGTTTTGGCTCTGAGGTTAGTCTTTTGCAAGCTAGACAGTTTTACAAAAATAAAAACGGACTTAATTTTGAGACATCGTGCCATTTTTGTATTACTTTGGTCCCTTTGTCGTTTGAGTTATTTTTTTGTTGTGCATCACTTTGAGGTCTCTTTGTATGACTTTGTGATCATTTTGCATCTCTTAGTGGCAGTTTTTTTGTCTCTGTATTTCTCTGTAGTTCTGCTTCTCTGTGGTTGTGTTGTATCATTTAGTGGTTGTTTTGCATCACTGTGGTACTTTTGTGATATTTCTGGGATTGTGTAATAATTGCCTTATATCATTTCATGGTCGTTATGTCTCTTTGTAGTTATCTGACCTTATTTAATGATACTTTTGCGTGACTTTGTACTCATTTTGTAGTTGATTTGCATTACTGTGTTCTTTTTGTCACATTCTAGTAATTTTTTGTCTTTGTGTTTGTAATTGTGTTCCTTTTCTTTGCAGTTGTTTTGTCTCCCTGTAGTCATTTATATATGAAGAAATGTTTACAGTCACTTCAGACAAAGGCTCAGATACTACCAAGCCAACTACCTACCTTCTACTTACAATAGCTCAGGGTGGTACCAGCAGGGGCATGTACCACACTCTGCCTGTGGGGGTCAGTGAGGCTAAACAATTTATTAGGGTTGCACAGGCAGCCATTTATTTTAGGGATGGAGAAGAATCCATAGCTCTACTTGCAGACTTAATTAGCCAAGAACGAGACAGTTTGGTGCATCTCTCTGAAGCCTATTAGTTACATCTAAGCCATAGTCAAAGTGAAACCTGGCCCTGTATTTCAATTAGTGTTCAAGGACCGAAAAGAACCAGAAGGAAGAAAAAAAAAAAAAAAAAACCACTCCACAAGCAGTTGCAACAGTATCAGGAAATTTTATTTAATTATATGTATATAATTCTGTTTCTTTGTTAATCGTTTAATTCATAATACCCATGAATATACAGACTATAACCCTCAATAACTCATATCTCTTTGACAATCTACTTATATCTTCTTTTAAAATAATTCCTTATAAGATCTTGGAGGGGAAATCAAAGAAAGAAAAAAAAAAGAGAAAAGTTTCAGAAAGATTGAAAACACTGCCAATAATGATCACGCCCATAAGAGAAAGAAGGAAGAAAAGAAATACAAATAAAAACATCCTAATAATTAAAAAAAAAAAAAAATGATACAACTTTAACTCCCTTTTATGTAAAAAAAAAAAAAAAAAAAAAAAGAAAAAGAAAATACAACAACTCACCAATATAACAACAATAGCAATAATAAGAACAGCCATTTAAAAACAACAATATCTGGAAACAGGCCTCGTGACGGACAGGCCTTTAGACTTGTCGATACTGTGTGAATGTGTATGGTGTGTTTAAGTGCAACTTTTCACAAACACACGGATACACTCCTCTGAAAGAGAAGAGGACGTGCGTGTGTGTGTGTGTGTGTGTGTGTGTGTGTGTGTGTGTGTGTGTGTGTGTGTGTGAGTGTGACAGGAGGATTGCAAAATGTTGTCCTCTTGGTTCGTTCCCATGGTTAGCCTGCAAGATGTTTGGCCTGGTGGCAGGTCGGAGAGAAAAAAAAACAAAAACAAAGCAAGCAGGGCCTGGTTGACTGCTGACCAAATATACATATGAAATACATACAAAATGTCGACTGTTGTTCGACTTGTTTTGACTGTTTTTGTGTTGGTCTCACAGATGTAAAAAGCACAGGTTACTGCGGGGAGAGGGCCCAAGCTGTGGGGAAAACGATACACACTTACAAAAACTCACACGCGCACACACACACACACGCACACACACACACGACAAAAAGAGTCTTGGCTTTATGTTACTGAGGAGCACATAAACACTTGTACAAAGACATAAATTACTGCAGATTCATGACGCTTAACACACATTTAAACTTAAAGCTGAACAAGGAGGATGCAAGACAGGGAGGGAACCAAAACATCAACCTTAAAGGGGAGAGAGCGTGGCTGGAAAGACAAAGTGCAGGCGTGCTGATTGAGTTATGATTGGAGTCAGTTTCCTGCGCGTATGACCATCCATGATCAATGATCCAGGCAATGATTTTCTGAGGAGGGGAAGTGGCAGCAAAGTCAGTCCCACTGTGAAGAAGCAGACAAAGGGGAGCGGGGGAGAGGAGGAGGAGGCGGGGAGAGGCAGCCCTTTTGAGTAAAGCGTGGTGAGAGTTAGGGGAGGTTGAACCAAAAAAAAAAAAAAGCAAAAAGGATGAAAATCACCACATGCACCAAAAAGCCTCACACCGATCCCCAGAGTGCTGCTGGCTATGGCTTTGAAGGAAAAAACAAAACAAAAAAAACATCCTATGACGCAGCTCGAGCCCAAGAAAAACAACATCGATAACTGGCGAGTCCGTTAGCATCACAGTCCTGCCCTGACAGACAGACAGAGAGGATCCAGTGCATGTGTTAGTCCGTTCAGAGGGAGAGGGAGGGGGATGGGGAGGGGAGGGGGGGCTCCTCTACTGGTCCCAGTGCAACAGGCAAAAAGTTAGTGCAGGCTGAGCTGGTGACTGAGCTGGACTCCAACAAGCAGCGATTAGTACAGTCACATCCAGAGCAAAGAGAGGAGGGGAGCAGACGCCAAACGACTGACAGGAACATGGATAATAAACACACACATGCACACACTCAAAAAAAAAAAAATCACACCGAAGAATAAACACCCAGGATGTTAACGGGAAAGCTCACAGGCAAAGAGGAGAGCAGAGAAGAGCGCAAAAAACTGGGATATGTACTGTACAACCGTGAAGGGAAGATGGTCGCTTGGCTATGCATGAGCAGGAATAACTGTACATCAGTCGGACAGTATTATGTTGTTGATTATGCCACGTTCAAGTCGAATCGGAGGTATCATGATAAGTTGGAAATCTTTGCTGTATCTAACTGAGCGCAGAAGGGTCTGAATACAGACGCCTAACATCCGCCAAAGACCAAACTCTAATGGACATGGCGTTATATTTTCATCAGACCTTCATAAATGCCCCACCATCCATCTTCGTATGACTCAAACGCAGCATTTGTCAGCAACACGGTACAGTCTTCTCAGTAGTCCTAAAAGAGGAGCTGTTCTTGTAAAAGGATCTCTAAGCTGCCGTGACAGACACATTTTTAGGCCATTTACATTCAGCACTCGCATCAATGAGCCAAATAACAGAATGCTTTGTTGGAAAGTGCATTTGCTCTTCTGGAGACTTTCATTCAAGTGTGGCCACTTTGACTTGATTTTATGATTTGGGCCCTTGCTGTCAGCTAGGCCCCAGCCTGCGTTCGCGTTCGACTCCATACAGGGTCAAACGGTAGAAGACAGGAACACGGTACATAAACAGCACAGTGAGGTGGAAAAAGCCGATGTCAACCAGGCCCAATTTTCCAGAATACTGTTTGTGTTCCCTGACGAACGACAGAGATCCTTCAACAGTCAGCTGCTACGTGTTTGTAGCAGAGATGTAATTTAATACAGGAATGTTATACTGACACTGGATCAGCTATTTGATGTTGGTTGTATTTCATAGAAAAAGGGGATGTTGGGGGACGATACAGTCATGTTATACCAGCGTCACACATCAGCATTCTGGCAGTACTTTGCCTCTGAACACCATAAAACCTGATCATTTAATTTCAGATGTTTCAAGTCACATATGCGGCTTATACGGGCAAAAGAAAAATGTTTTTACAGAGCACCGTGTATGTTCTGGAAAATGGGGCTTAGTTAGCACTGTAAAATCCAAATGAGAGAAAAATATATTTTATGACGTTTGATTCTATCCACTTGGTCGAAATCAACCTCCTAAATACAACAAACTTTCCACAAATGACGGGAGAGTTATGTTTCATCTGCCCTTGGTACGAGATATAGGTCGAGAAATGTGTTTAAGGTAGAAATCAAAAACCCACGACGGTATTCCGAAGTCGCTCCCCAGCCAAGTTTCTCACATCTCTCTGCCACTTTGGTTAATTTCAGGAATGCATGCATTCATATGAACATCATACACAGTTTTTTTTTTTTTTTGGAAAGAAAAAAGAAAAAAGAGCAACGATAAAGAAATCTATAAACCTGCTAACATGCCGGTAAAAACACTGAATGTTTGTCTCAAAATCAAGTTTTCAAGAAAAAACAAAAACAAAATAGACTAGCAGATATAAACCCCAAAACATACAAATACGACTCTGAACTGATCCGAAAAAACACTTGAACGACAGTGTACAAACAAAAACTGCGACAAGCACACTTAAAAAGAAAAAAACAAAGCTTTTTATCTTTTTCTATATACATACACACAGCCGATTAGCATCCCCCTATCTTTTAGCCCTCAATTTTTCCCAGTAATGTCATTAACATGGAGCAAGACAAGAGAAGTTATGGTGTTGGTTAATACAGTAGTATGTGTTTACATGAGAGGGAGCGACAGAGAGAGAGACAGGAGAGCTCAGACAGACAGATTGGCAACAGGTGCAGGAGAGGAGAAGGAAAAATAAATTGTTGGATGAGGACGGGACAGGAAAGGAGAGGAGAGTCACTTCAGATGGGACAGGATGAGGCATGATGTTCAAACAGGGTAAACAAACATGAGGTGAGAGGGGGGCTGAGTCCAACATGGACAAAACTGAAACAGTATGAGTACGCCAGACCCTACCACCCAACCACAGAAATCAAAGTCAAACTTAGCTCTCTTGCAGTAGAAATGGAAAGATAAGCAGTTAAATGTTCATATTTCTTGTTTTTCTCTTTTTGTTGGTTGCTTGAAGATGCATTTTTCTTTTTGTTTTAGCATGTCGTTTGGGGTCTTCTTGTTCCAAGCCTCGACGTGGCTTTATCACTCTTTAGGGCTAAAAAAAACAAAAGAAAAAGAAAAAAGAGATGTTCTTTGGCCCTCTTTGGTAACTTTCATTACTTCCTGTAAGATATGATGTGACTCTATCACAGTTTGCTAAGAGGATGTAGCAGAGGTGAGAACTGAGATGAGTGACACTAAATGTCCATGACAGTCACATATCATATCGATAACTTCAGCCAAACACATTTGTTAGTCTTTTGTAAGTTTGTCATAACCTCAGAGTAATAACTTCTCACCTTTGTTCTGAGGGAGATGATCGCGGTTAAAAAGCAATAGGTGGTTTTAGATTAAACAAACAACCGTGCAGAAGCACTTTATGAAAAAAGCAACTATTAAATCAATTCAGGGTCCCTACACCTTTTCAATATTTAGAATTAAGCACTTTTATAGCATTTTCAAGGTACTATTCAAGCTTCTCCAGCACCTTAGGCTGTAATACAGTGAAACCTTTATTCTTAACTAATCAAAACAAAAATTATAAAATAAGTGCCAAGTGTATCATAAATAGATATCTAGAATTCATTGGGCGGCCCCCCTAAAACTCAGTTTTGATCAGTTTTCTATCACTAGCTTCAATTTAAAAAATAGCAGCATGACGCGATGCCAGTCTGTTGACTGAATTAATATTTTATGACTTCTTTTTTACTCCTGTATTTACTCCTGAGCAACCTTCACGTAAGTCGTCGTCATTCCTCAATAACACATTCAGCCTTTATCTGGCTTTTGTCTAATTGCAACACCCACCAACCTGAAGTTGAGGTTGGGGTGTGTTTGATAAAATGCATTTGCTCCACTGACATCTAGTGGTCTCAAATCGACCAACTTTATTCAGAGCTCTCAGTTTTACCAGAAAACATATCAGGCATTAAACAGCTTTAACGGCAGCTTGTTATACATAGTAGTGGTTGATTTTTGACTGATGTTGAACAGGTTTGCCAATTTGCATAAAACTCACCCTCCAAATTCTTGATTAAGCAAGAATGTGCCAAGCAAAGACATAATTTGTCATCCAGATAAACCTGTTGATACTGAAACCAAGAAAACTAGCTCGGTCTATAGCTGCATGCGTGTTAAATAATAAAGCTGAAAACAAAGTGGTTCTTTTAACTTTCCTAAGTGTTCAGCCACAAATTTAGGCAATGACAGAGTAAAGTAACTGGTTTGTGCCAAGAAAAGCAAAGAACTAACTTCTAAAATATATTTTTTGCGACCGTTACGAGCAGAAAACGACATGTTTCTGTGACTGTGTACGTGTTGGCCAAGTACCTGTGTGTCTCAGGAGCCCTGGTAGGTTGCCTGGAAACGAGCTGTTTCCTCGTAGATCAGTTCCTTCAGCTTCTCCTTGGGAAGGTCATCCAGCTCCATGGAGAAAGTGAAGGGCTCCTCTGCTACTGGCTACACACAAACACATCGAACAAATCTTTAAGTACAACATAAATCATAGCCTCAACAACTAGGTCTTAGTGGCAAAATTGAAAAGTCTTCGTAAAGCACCTTTAAAAAAACGCAACTAAACCAACATTTTCCAGACACTGAGCGTTCATCATTGCATCTAAATTGTTCTAAATGCAATTGCGATAGATAAAGTTTACAGAAGTCCTTCACACCTACAGCAAACAATGTATATCAAGAGTTCCTGACCTCACAGCATTTTCCAAACTTTCAAGACTTTATTCAAACCCCTGAAGTTAGGCTTTAAGACCAAGTTTATGTGTTCTGAACAGCGCAGTATGATGTCTTAAACGTGATCAGGACACAACAAAAGTGAAAGTAGAAGTGCAAATAAGTGGAAACTGGCAGCCACGTAACATCTACGGTTAAAAATATACCCATAGTACAGTGCACTCTGAGGGTTCTGTCTACACTGGCGTAAGATTTGATATGATTAGCGATCACATTCTTTAAACTTCTCTCAAGCTGAACAATGGAGCAAATCTTTACACTAATTGCATTCCTCACACAGCTAAGAGGATTCCCAGCACAAAGCAGAAAGGCTCACAATTAAATCCTAAAACAATGACAAACATGTTTTGAATGAATGAGCCCTTCTGCCTCCAACATTTGTGCAAATCTTGAAACTTAGCCCCCTTGAGGCGTGTTGTTGTCAGTCTCCAGTCTGCACAGATTTCTCTGAGTACAGTGTTAATATTGATCGACGGAGCATTCAAAAGCCACTGTTCTTCCTACTTAAATCTGTAGCCTTGAGAAAACTGCCACTAACACAGTCCTTCATATCATTTCTTTGCAGCTTTGGCATCCTGTATGTTGTTTCCTTGTGCTGCAGCAATACTTCACTATCAGCTTATATGGCAGCTCCGTCTGTGCGTACCTCATCTGTGGGGTCGTAGTACTGCTCCAGGTAAGGATGAGCCAGGGCCTCCTCCACGCTGATGCGCTTGATGGGATTAAAGGTCAGCATGCGGCCCAGCAGGTCCAGAGCTGCGTTAGAATAATCAGTTCAGTCAGTGATATGAAATACATTTCATTCATTTTATTGTCAAAATGTTTATTTGTATAAATATTCAATTATTTCCACAATGATTTATTTATTTCTGAATTTTTCCTTCAATTTGTTTTTCAATATTAAAAAGGGTTAGGGTTAAATTTGACATTTCAAATGTCAGTTAGGAGGTATAAAGTATGAGATTACTGTCCCACACAGCTAAACAACCATGTTGTGTTTCAATAATTGAAATAGAACAGCTTTGTACAGAGCATCTGACAAACGATAATCACACATTAAAGTCACATAATACAGAAATATTCTTTTGGTTTATAGGTGGGTGACAGAAATCTGCTTCAGCCTCCATTTACTTCTCCAAATGAGTCTGACGGTTTTCTTATTTCACATACACCTTTACTTTCCAGCATTAGAAAAGAGTACATGCTGCAATACCTTTTGAGTCAGCCTTGCCATAGAGCTTCTCCCAGGGCACCCTGGGTTTTTCAGGCAGGGCCTGCAGGTAGTTCCTGGCCTTCAGGTTGATGATGCAGTTCAGATCTTCTTGAGATGGAGAGCCAAGGACGCCTGCACGGAGAGAAGAGTGAGGGACTTTTCTCTAATGTGGCTACTCGACAGTGTCTGGAGGGCAGATACGACTGCACAAACTCTAGTTATTTTGCATTCAGGAAGTATGGGAGTTGAGCTTTCAAAACACTGAATAACTGGAGGGAAAAATACTGTTGGTTGTGACTGAAAGGATAACTTGGCAAAGTTGACTTCATAGCCATAACATTGTATAGAGTTACATGTCGTACCCAGTATATGGTTGAGTTGGTCCAAGTAGTGTTTCCCTGGAAAAATGGGCCTGTTGGACACCATCTCAGCCAAGATGCAGCCCACTGACCAGATGTCAATAGACTTGGAGTAGCCCTGAGACACCAACACACATGAAGTACGTTCAGACAACGAACTGTGAAGTTGCCCTCATCAAATACAGAAACCACATCACCTCCTCACACACATACCTTTGAGTTGAGCATGATTTCTGGAGCCCTGTACCAACGCGTGGCCACATACTCAGTCAAGAAACCTGTGTGGTCGTGCTCGGGGTCAGCTATCCGCGCCAGGCCAAAGTCACAGATCTGTGAATGATGCAGAGGGTCAGAGGTCAAGAACATCAATCTTGCAGCTGATATTTACAAGTCAAGCCCCCAGACTCAGACTATTTAAACTGAACAACTGACAAGACTTTGAGAGTGGAGAGGAAGCTAGAGGAGCCACCTTTGATGACTCTACAGCTCCACCAGTTCCCACTTTTATTCTTCGCCAACGCTTCACTCCTGCCTTTTTTTTTTTTTTTTTAAATCTTCAGTTCATTTTAACATCTTCTAAATTACCCTTATTTTACAGGAAACCTTGGACAGGGGGGTTGTGGAATATCTAATTTTGTATGTCATATGTTTTTTTTCACTTTTGAAAATGCTCTCCGTTCTAATGGCCTTTGTATTAATGCAAATCATGAATCAGTGATGCTTAAACTTATTGCTCTCAACTTGGATACAGCTTACTTTAATGTGTGGCTTCCTGCATTTCAGCAACCCTCAATGATTTGGTTGGGCGTAAAGCAGTTCCTTTTAGCTTCATATTCTGTGGGTACATTTTCTCAAACATAAAAAGCAGTAGATGTAAGTGCTGACTGATCGGCCAATGAAAGGAATCGTTTTGTTTTCAGTGCGACCTGATTCTGTACAAGTCACCTTTCCCATATTTTATGTTTTTTACCTAATTTATGTGCACTTGTTCAATTTCAGTTCAGTTTTAGGGTCTTTACAACATTTACGGTCGCACTTTAAGAGCTATTCTCTTCACTCCTCGGCTGCCTGTCAGTGACAAAATTTTAAATTGCAATTGGGGTATCCATCTTCTTCTTAGACCAAATACACTGATCAGCTACAAGTTACGAGTTATTCAGCATGAAAACATAAAAATGTAGCCCTGTGGAGGTGGAAAAAGAAGCAACGACACAAAAGGGCAGCTGTTGCCAGCTAAGGAGAGGCCAGGGCCACGCCCTTTACACATGTAGCATCCTGCAGCTGTATTCAGCTACAGACAAGGCCTTTAGAAAGACCCCATTCCCTCAAACCTACATAGACCTAACTGGATAATTAATATTATCAATTTAGATCAACATGAATAAACCTGTTTATATACATTCCAGCAGTATTTCTGCCAACATGTATAGTCACTTTCACTTTTATACGGCGAAACAAATCATAACAGAGGTAATCTCGGGGCACATAGGAAACATACGCACTTGAGAGCAAAATGGAATGAGGAAAGGGAAATGCCTTCAGAGAACATTTTACAGTGTCCCAAACAAACTGTGAGTCATTTAATACGAAGTTTCTGCAAATACCAAATTTGATTCAGTGTTTACTGCACAGAGAACAGTTAGCCTAGAGGGGATTAAACTTAAATTAAAAATAGTAAAGGCAGTTTCATTTAGACGAGACATGAGACGCACACAGGCCAACAGGACACCAGAGTAGGTAACCAAGGCCCTTCTGTGTCATTATAAACCTCTTAAAAAGCCTAAGAGAAGCATATATTAAGACTGAAAGTATGTGTTATTTAAAAGAGAAACAACTCTTTGGCAGAGTCAACGGCATGCAAGGAAGGGCTTGGGTCAATCAGTCAGTCGAATCCTACATTCCTGAGATTCCTCTTCAACTTGCTACTATTACCAATGCTTTAAGAAGCATGACGATTCTTGTGGAAAAATGTTTTTAGCCAACTTAAAAATCATCATTTGACTTGAATGCAGCATGTGAGAATAAGATCATATGCCGTTTAAGCTTTTGTCCCTCATAAATTAACCAGTTACCACATTACTATGAATCTCAGGGAAATACTTTCAGTAGGCCTTCAACTAATAGCTATTTTAATTGACAATCAGTTTTCTGTATTAATCGATTACTTGTTTGCTGTATAAAATGTGAGAAAATGCTGAAAAATGTTGATCAGTGCATGTGAAACAAACCAATCAGTAAAATAGCGATAAGATTTTTTTCCTGTTTGGGGTAATAAGTGCAGACAAACTAGATTTAGCAGCCTAGTTGTCATCAGTGTTGATGGTGTGTGTGTGTGTGTGTGTGTGTGTGTGTGTGTGAGCTGACCTTGAGGTCGCAGGTGGTATTGATGAGCAGGTTGGAGGGCTTGAGGTCACGGTGCAACACGTTGGCTGAGTGAATGTACTTGAGGCCTCGCAGGATCTGGTAGAGGAAGTAGCAAACGTGGTCGTTGCTCAGCTTCTGGCTCTTCAGCAGCTTGTACAGGTCTGTCTCCATCAGAGTCTGCACAATGTAGCTGGATGGATGCACGGGTCAAGGAGGACAACAACAGCAACCCCTTACACGTAAAATCAAACCAGGAGTAGTTGAACCAAACTTTATATTTTGAGAGCGGAGGACATTCAGTACAAGCACACAGGGTTGCGGATTCAAACCCTGTGCTTCTGCAGCTGGGACACAACCTCTGTACATGGGGTGCATGCTACCAACTGCGGTGCCCAATACTTGTGTATGACCAAATACCTGCATAACTAATAACAATCCCATCAACCTCAGCTTTGTTACCATGCTTACATTTTAAAATAAGATGGTGAACAAAGTAATGTGCATTATACTTACTAAACGTCAGCATTAGCATTGACCTCAAAGAGCTGCTGTAATGACCGTACACTTTGAGGCCCCAAACACGGTCAACACAAGTACACCAATGAGAATGACAATACTATGACAATAATAAACGTGCAAGCCCGGTGAGCATACGCAGTGTGCTTTCTGATGGAACAAACTAATAAACGAACATCAGTCCTTAAGAGCTAATCAGAGTGTTTCCATCGCCACAGTATGCATGTTTTATTAATGTGTTCCTGTCTAAATAAAGAGGCGATAAAGAACTCTGACTAACTGGTCAGCCATTGTTGCTTGAGTGGAAGTGAAACCAAATGGGCGGGGTCAGCTTTCTCTACTTTTCCATCCTATAGCGCCTCCTAGCTGCACTGCCAACCCTTCTGTTCCATCAGGTGTGGCTCAATAACGTCATGTCTGCAACGCACTTTTGTTCCATCCACTCACTGGCTTCAACATTTCAGCCAAGTGTTTTGCCCCTAAGGTTTCATAAGATCTTGTGTTTTTCCACTTCTAAGATGAGCCTCTCATTGTTAGTGGTGAAACAATTCTGGATGACTCCTGTCCTGGTGCCACTGGTTATGATGTAGTATTAGATCAGGAGTCTGCAGGGGATGTTTTATTTTGAAAACTGACAAGATGCTCTCTGCCGTTCATGTGTCCTTCTTCCTGCCGACTCAATCTGTGCAACTTGACGCCCTTCCGTCAAAAATAGATAAGCCACATTTTTTTCAGCGGAGATGAACATGGAGAATCGCCTCTGAGAAGCCTCTGGTGCAATCAGTGGCCGCGAACAGCTCCAACCGCTAAGTTGCAGTCAGAATGCGAGACAGCTTTGTCAGGTGGAATCAAGCCATCAGAGTGCACACATTGAGATTTTTCAGGCAACACACTCCAGGATGAAACTACGCATGAACTGCTTACTGGTGCTGGCATCCCCCATTTGGTTTCATCCGACTGAATCAGAATTCAGCACAAGTCAGCAGCAACACAAAACAACAAAGTGGAGCAACTGAAGAGATCAAACCAGAAAAAAAGGTAAAAGACAAGGACATCACACATTTCCTTTCTGTCTTTCAGTGGACAAAGCAGCTTTTCACAGAGAAAGCAGCAACTCACTGACCGGCCGTGGCTACAGTACTGTCCACTGCTAGCTGCTGTACAAATGGTCGCTACTGTCTGAGAGGTCTGACCTGATTAATGAGCAGCCATGTTGTCCACTCAAACCAGTCAAAATACTCAACTGATCGTCCTGCATCCAGGAGTTCTTACATTCTGATCTCCAGAAGATAAAAACATATCTATATTACTTTAATGTCTTTATCATGAATTTCAATTCAACGTCTAGTAAGCAAATGGCAAAATCTCTTATTCTTATTTCGTGTTCAGCCTTTTAATTGAGCTTGGGCAGCAATGAACATCAAAAGGAACACAACTGTTTCCAGGTTCTTCTTCTTAATAATTACAGTTCCACTGAACGTTTGATCACACCGATCTTAAAGCTCTGTGGCAAAAGTACAGTGACTGACAGCGGGATTAATAACTCCTTGTTTATTTGTTTGGTTTAGCCTCACCACACGGACACATTGCCTCAATAACTTTTAAGTCAGGTGCACTCATTGCAGAATTCTCAAAGCCACACAGCTAACACACAGACACAAAGCAATAAAGAGAAAAAAATACACTTAAACAGTCACTGCAGTTTTGTTACAGGTTATTGAATGCATCATGACCAGATGTTTAAATTAACACCTTTAAAAAATTAAACCTGCTTCTATTTAAGTGTTTTTCTCTAAAAAGGATTTAACAGGATTTGAAAAGAAAACCAATTTTTTGGATCAGAAGAACTGATTTGAAAAACTGTTAACATAATAGCTTGATTCAATCCAAGAATGGGGAATAAGTGAGACCGTTCCTATGAAGCATTAAAGGATACACATCCCTCATGTTGTCAATGTGCCGTGCCCTGAGAATGTCGTTGATGCCGATGATATTCTCATGGTGGAAACGCAGCAGGATCTTGATTTCTCTCAGCGTGCGCTGGCAGTACGTCTGGTGCTCAAACGGGCTGATTTTCTTGATGGCTACGCGCTGGGTTGTCACGTTGTCCATAGCAGAGCTGCATCGTAGATGAGGAAAGAAGCACAAAACAGGTCTCATGTTACATACCACACACACACACACACACACACACACACACACACACACACACACACACACACACACACACACGGTATCGGAAAAAGGGCTAAAACTAAGCTCCACAAAGGGCGTTGCAGACTGCCAAGATGCACATGTGACACTTTTGTTTTTGCAGTGTTATGTGGTGAAGTACTGTAGGTGTAGGCCTGAGTGTAGGTGCAGTGTCAGTGTTGTGTAGGTGTAGAGTAGATGGAGAACAGGCAGTGTTGAGAGCAGCCGTGAATGGTGTGTTTTTGGGGTGCTTGCATGTAGTGTTTGGGGTGCAATCTATGAAAAACAATCAAACCCTTACCACCCCCCAAAAACTGTCCACGACTGATTTTATTTGCAGTCACCATGAACAGGAACAACAGTTACATCACATGTTTCCTATTGGTGGGAGCGCGTTCTCTTATTGCACAACACACTTAATAAACTGGGCCTGTTCGCAACATGTGAACCTTCTTGAGTGGTTAAAGAAGGTTCACATGTAGATGAACACACAGCAGAGGATGCTCGGATAGGTTAAAAATCACATTTGCTACAAAACGTCTGCACAACCAGATGAGCTGCTGTAACTATCATGATTAAACTGTAATTAGCCTTCGTTCATTGTGCCAACCAGTGGGTGTTGACAATGTTTACAAACACCAAATGCTGCAACAGTGAGATCACGTGACCGTGATGACACAAACAAAATAACAGTGTGCTGTCCCACTTGTGTTGGTCCTGTTCAAATGGATGTGTGGGCCCAGCTCTCATGCTGCCATCCTCTCTGCACTGACACGAAGCGCTGTCACATCTGATCGTGTTCACAGTTTAGCCTCAGATAGCAATGACTAGGCATTGATGTCAAGTGCAACAGGGTTGCTTCACACGTCCACACAAAGCTGTAGATCACATAAAGCGATAACACGCGGAAAGGCCTCGCCACAATTGACGAATCCCACTCAGATCCTCTGCAGCAGCTTTGCTGCAGGCTCAATGTTAAGCAGTTGAAGTAACGTTAGAGATGAATGTGGTGGAGAGAATGATGCCGGACGTGTAAAACGACCAAAGTGGTAACCAACTAAAATTATGCGGTCAAATGCAGTCTGCAAAGGATTTCTCATCGGTGAGAACAATCTACGTCCTGCGCAATCACTCCCAATCTTGTTTCCTGTAAAGCTCATAGCCACGCCTGTAGCTAGTCAGCTAACCTGCTTAAACACAACATGGGCTGCATTGAGATTAAAATCATATCTAAATGTCAGGCAGCTGTTTTAAATACATACATCGTGACAGCACTTACATTTTCTGGACAACGCTTGTTGAATACAGCCGCTCAGGTTAGCTGGCTAACAGTATTCGCTAACAAACAGCTTATGTTAGCTAGCACTTTTGATTTAGACACTACTACGATGGCCCGACAGCGACGACAAGCACAACTCACCAAACCATCCCGTATGCCCCCTCCCCGATGTAAGACAGGTTCGTGTAGCGGGGGCCCACGTCGAACATTTGGCCCTTCACGGACTCGCACCCGAGTTTGGGTCCCGCTGCGGGCGCTCCATCATGCGCAACCGTGCCAGCCGCCCCGGCAGCAGCAGCGCCGTCGGTGCCTGCGGCCCCGACCGCTGCGGTGCTGCTCGAATCCGCCATTCTTCCTCTCCAAACCGCTCCTGCTCTGTCAGTGTGTTTCACCGAGGGACCGCCGCCGCTCTCAGCACCGTGTAACGTTTACCCGAGGATTTAACCGAGCGGATTGTCTGATTGACGGAGCAGAGCGACTCGATCAGGGCCCTCTCTACTACTGACGAATAAATGGATTTGGTGCGCGAGCGCGGATTTGGTCTGAGCACAGAGCGTAAATGCGCGTGCCAAACTACGGTAATACAGGTGCGTTAGATATGCTTACTAGGCTGGCTTGTCTGGGCGGAGTCGCCTCAGTTGGCTACAGGCGCCGCCTATTCAGCCCCATTGTGACGGCGAAACAAGCGCAGTCTGCAAAATAAACATGCAGCAGCCGCGAGTGGGCGTGCCGAAATATGTTGCATGCTGTCAATTGTGACCAGAAAAATAGACTTTATGAACATATTGTTACGTTTACAGGTTTGTTTCGTGATTATCCCGCCCCTGAAACCGGTGGTGTCTCATTAATGGATGTGTACACTTTTATGGCACTCATTAACACTGGAGCCTTTTTTGTTTACACGTATAATGACATACCGAATATCACGATTAACATGGAAAAGATGATAAAAGAGATAACATCGTAAAAAGAGCTACAAAATGGCTTTTCTTAAAGTCACAGATTCAAAGTGATGGGATATTTATTTCAATACCCATCTTATTTTTCCTCTTTACATTTATTTAATTATTTGGAGGAGATTCAGCAAACAAATACTGGGATGTTATCTCCATGGAAACAAGTGTGCAAAGAGCTACAACATGGCTTTTATTAAAGTCATAGATACAGCATTATGGGATATTGATTACAATATCCATTATATTTTTCCTCTTTACGTTTATTCAGTTATTTGTAAGAGATCCAGCAAATAAATACTGGGATTTCATCGCCATGGAAACGAATGCAAAGAGCTACAACATGGTTTTTATCAAAGTCATACATTTAAAGTTATGGGATGTTAATTTCAATGTCCATTTTATTTTTTCTCTTTACATTTATTGAATTATTTGTGAACGATTTCGCAAATAAATACTGGAATCTAATCGCCATGGAAACGAGTGCGACTGCTGTGACCACACCCCTTCGCTGACGCCATCGCGTCGGGCGGTGTACTTCCTGGTTACTTTCCGCTGCACTGCATGTTGTGGTAGTACTGTTGATTGATTCAGTGTTTGAGGGTATGGTACATGTTCTTCTGCGGCGAGACTGGTTCGGTCGGCTTCGTCTCGCGCTCACTCTCTTCGGACTTCCGTATACCTTCTGCACTTCCAGAGTGAGGTACGTTATAGAACATAGCGTTAAATATAATGATTTAACTGGAAGTTACATTAAAGGACAGTTAGCTTGAGGGCAAGGAAAGTACTGTTATCGAAAGTGGACATAGTTATGGGCAGTAGTAGGTATTTCTGTCAAAGCTCGTAATCGCTGACATGACTAGCAGAGCCAGGCGATATGACTGAGGTCTATATATAGACATAACCATTAGCTAGCTGTTGATATCAGTGCACAGTATATTAACGTGTCTTACGAGCAGAATATAGTCAAACAATTATTTCTATTTCACATCATATCAATATGGACTATAATGTCAAACACAATTCAACAAATAGTCATTCAGAATTAAAGTGAACCAGTATTAGTTCAGTCAACAGATGTGTATTGCAGTGTAACAGCATGCTGGTGACATCTGTTTTAGTGTTAAGCAGTCAAGTGTCTGCTTTCCTCCTGAATATGTTGTCAGTGAGTGACAGAAGATGCTGTTATCATTTAATTTGCTGTAGAACTAGGAGGTCAAGGAGTCCACGCTGCTGCAGGGAAGGCAGAGCAGCGCTAACTTATTGGATTTCCATGTCTCACATTTCCTCTCCTGCAGGCCTGCCGTCGCCTGCTCAGCATCCTATCTTTTCAGTCAAACCATCAGATCCATCAGTACCGGTTGCTGTAACCTTCAAGCGACGATGCCATCCTCGGCGGCTCCTCATGTCAAGTCCAGATGCCCTCAGTATCCAGGTTCCAAAATCAAGCGCTTCGCCGTGCCTGATGACAAGGTGGACTGGAGTCAGAACTGGCCACAGTATTGTCCGGTCAGCTACACAGACCAAGCAGTGTTAAAGAAGCCAGTGTGGGCAGATCCTGAAATTGGGTGAGCAACACTTGCCTGTTTTAAAGTGCATCAAGTCAATCAAAGTCGACATGAGGCATTATTACTGTTAAACATACGGAGTATATTCTTACCAGCTTGGATGACTTTTGCTTGCTTGCAGCTCTTTCTCTCCAAAATTCAACACTGTGGATGGTGGTGTGGACAGGACAAGCTTTGAGGGCCCTTACAAAGAGGAAAAGGGGAAGCCACTGTAAGTAAACGGGCTCTGAGAGAAA
Organism: Sparus aurata; assembly: GCF_900880675.1. NCBI lineage: Eukaryota > Metazoa > Chordata > Actinopteri > Spariformes > Sparidae > Sparus > Sparus aurata. The sequence continues at coordinate 11,967,541 of NC_044209.1, read as the reverse complement.
TGGTTCCACCAAAATTTTCCCTGACATTGGGTTGGTTTCGTTCAAATGCTGGTAGTCCACATCTGCATTTAGTAATCTTAAAGCACAGAAGGCTATAGAGAGCAGACCCCAAAAGAAAGTGATGTTAGCAAGAGTGCTTAATGTGAGAGCAAACACTTTCTTATTGTTGCTCTCACATATTGCAGTAGCTAGAGAGTGCTGCTGTCTGGGATGATTGCAAAAGGATCTATTTTATAAGCATCTCTTTCGTATTACAACCCTTTCATATTACAAGTGTGGGGCGGATGTAGCTCAGGAGGTAGAGCCAGTAATTGGAAGGTCGCTGGTTTGAATCCCGGCATCCCCCAGCTGCATGTCCAAGTATCCTTGAGCAAGATACTGACCTCCAAATTGCTCCAGATGAGCAGTTGGCACGTTGCATCTCTGCCGTCAGTGTGTACATGGGTGAATGTGACGTGTTGTAAAGTGCTTTGAGTGGTATGTGGACTGAGTGCAATAAATGCAAGTCCATTTACCATTACAAGGAGTTACTTCATAACATTTTAAAGCTGCTACTTAATGAAACCTTAATACTCACACACAGTAACATTAGGATGACTGCCCAAACCAGGGCTGTCAGCATAAACATAAAGCCTGTAATTTGAACTTTTACAATAGACAACATTAGTTTGTATATTAATTTCGATTTTTTGATTTAGAAATCCTCATGGACGCACAGGGGTGACTGGTAGAGGTTTGCTCGGACGATGGGGACCCAATCATGCAGCAGATCCCATTGTCACTAGGTAGCTCTTTCTTTACATTACATAACAGTATTATCAAGATACTTGCTAACTACAGATAACTGCTCATCTTATTTACATGAAGAATGAATTGATGAAAAGTTGTTGTTTTTTTATAAATCCCTGATGTGTGGCATGGTCTTGCAGATGGAAAGTAGATGCAAAAGGAGCAAAGGTGAATCACTCTGTTTCCAAGCAGCCTATCCTGCAGTTTGTGTCTATCAAGAGGAAAGACTGTGGGGAGTGGGCCATCCCTGGGGTTAGTGGCCATACATTTTTTTTTTCAATTATTATTGACGAGCACTGTTGTTCTCCTGTGTGTTTCTCTGCTAGCTTGTGTCATTGTGCCTACCATAGGCAAGCAGCTATTTAATTATATTGATCGACAGCAGCCAAATAGAAAACCACAGACAGTGGTTTCAGGTATCTAAAATAATCCTGTGACTTGCTTGTTTTGTAGGGGATGGTAGATCCAGGGGAGCAGGTCTCTCTCACACTGCAGCGGGAGTTCTCTGAGGAGGCGTTGAACTCGTTGGTAGTCCCACCAGCACAGAGAGCAAAGATCCATGAACGCATCACTAAACTTTTCAAATCACCAGGGTTTCAGGTCAGCAACTGTCGTCCTTTCACTTGTTTACTGGTACATTTTAGTCAGCAAATGCCTCTATGAGGAAAACTAAGGTTCTGTATACACCTTGAACTAACATGTATCTCTGGTGATCCAATTACAATTTGACAGCTCTAAGTACATCAGTTCACACCTGGAATCACACGGTATAAGTGACCCACTTGTGATTGGACCTCACTTCCCGTCTCTTTATGCAAATAATTACCTACATAATTTCTGTTTGCAAGACAGAGTGCTTTGTTGCTTTTTATGACGAGGGACAGTGGTGAACCTCCTGTGCCTAATCTGCCAAAAGCTTAAAAGAAGAATAAGAGAACGTTTGCGAAGACACACCAGTTAGTAACTAATACATTATACTCCTTTGTCATCCTTGAAGAAAGTCCCAGACTCCCTTAAAAAAAAAAACACACTCAATTTTGCATGTAGAGCGGAGAAGTGTCGCATGTCGAGACGCATTTAATGCAACATTGTGTGAATTGACACGTATAAAGCTGTCCACTTTTGATTTGATCACTCAGGAGGGACGAAAATGCCAAATGTTAAAAGGCTCAATGTGTCTTGCGTGCATTGGCACCTGTTGTGGACTTGCTGTTCACTTATAATCACAACAGCCGTGATGCATGTTAATACCAGGTGTAAGCGCAGTCCAAACTATTTTTTTTCTCCTTCAGGTTTTCAAAGGCTACGTGGATGATCCTAGAAACACTGACAATGCTTGGATGGAGACAGTTGCTGTCAACTTCCATGATGAATCAGGTATCAGTAATGTGGAATCGTGTATTTTTGTCCCATTTAAAAACTTGCTACAGTTCCCTCAGACATTGTCTCTCTTTCGACAACAACCTGACACGTCTTTGTTGTTACCACAGGCAACAGCGTGAGCGAGCTGCCGCTGCAAGCTGGGGATGACGCAGGACAAGTCCAGTGGGTTGATGTAGACTCGTCCTTCCCGCTCTACGCGAGTCATTCCCATTTCCTGGAGCTGGTTGCCAAAGAGAGGAAAGCGCACTGGTAACCAAGGACGAAAGACGATTCATAACGATGAAGGAAACACTGAGATTGTTACTGCTCTCAGTGTGCTGCGAGTCCTTGTGCATTTAGGACGTATAACACCTAACCTTATGTAAATCTTCACTCAGTAATTTAAAGATAATTATCAATAGCTATAGAAGTGAAAGCCTGAAATGCACGTCATTAGTTTGACACACGTATGTCCACAATACAGTTTACAGGAACATTGTAACAAACGTAGCAGAACTTATAAAATTAATGAAAATAGCAGGTTGAAAGCTTGGCTGCAATTTGTGTTTCCCCACTTGGAAGAAACTTAACGTGAGCCTGTAAAACGCAAGATGCTGCTGAGTGGCACCCCACATTATTTCTGTTGGCACGAATTATGCAAATGTATTCACTGTTAACAAGGACCACATTAACACAGCGTGATCATGGAAGAACAAACACAATGAGCTGCAATGAACATAGCACGTACTACATTAACTTGAGTGTGATAAGGGGGGCAATCAAAACGAAACAAAGTGTAGACTCACTTTGATCTTTAAATATGAATGGACAATGAAGGCGTGCTGGAGCTTCCCACACAGCCCAGCAGTGCGCCGAAGCTCTGCTCAGACCGGCTGAAGCTAGAGGACAAACATGTTCTCGAGTGATAACAGACGGTGGGGAGCAAAGGCCGTTTCACACTCAACAGCCGGGCTTTATGAAACACATCAGTACGTGTCATCTCACTGCCGGGCATAGTTTGTGATGAGGCAGGGATGGAGGATTAAATGGCTGGTATCTGTTAGTACTGATGATGCAAACACTAACACATGGACACTTCTGTCAACAACACACAAACAAGCTTAAATTTGTCTGAATAAGAGAAAGCTGCCTGATCTTATTTTTCTTTCTTTGAAATAACAAGAAGTCTTCTGGCCAAATTATCAGATTTCATGAGATGTGGTATCAATATTCTGTATGCTGTATCCACTGGGCACTTCTGGGAAAGGGAGAGGAATGTTGCTGCTGTAATTGGGTTTATGAAGTGGGAACCTCTTCCAAGAAAAACTTCATTGAATTAGGTCCACAACAGGTTTGGAGGCGCCACAAATCCTATAAGCCATTGTCCAGACCACAACATCTGCCTGCATGGCATGATATTAAATTCTAGCCAGCAGATGTGTGTTAGGAGGTTCTACTGTTCAAACCTTGTATACAGTCAGTCATTTATTTGGCAAATCTAAAAAATCTTCACATGTATGCTGCTTCAAGGTACTTTCAACTCTGGCAGACTCCCACTCCTGCCAGGCCACTTCCCAGCTGCACTGGAGCATTTACAGTAGGAGCACTTACAGCATTTGTTGTTGCAGGAACGCAACACAAGTGTTTTCCATTCAGATTTCCCAACTTGTACCTTTCAAATAGGCAAAATCCTCCATTATTATGACCAGTGTTATACATAAGGCTCTGCTGATTGGATGGTCTGTGTATGCCATAATATGAAAATGAACCCAAAGGGAGTGTGCTTACAAAATTGCACTTAAAGTGTCTGAAAACAAAGTCTCCGATCTTGTGTTTGTTGTTGACTCACTTGAAATTATAAATCACTGTGAATTCTGACTTAATTTTTCTCAATATATATGTGTGTCTTGAAAGTGATCGAACATCAGTTACTGTCTGTGATGTTTTACATCTGTGTGTTTGTGTGAGCAGAGAGAATTGGTTGGGTTGCATCGCAGCCTCTGCCTTCCGTGTATGAATGTGCATGTGTGTGTGGATAGGTGAATGTGGTTGTAAAGTATTGTAAAGTGCTCTGAGCACTATATAAAAGCAAGTCCACTGACCACTTACTAATTTATAATGTATGGTCACAAATATAATCTTTGATGAAAGTCGGTGTAATGTTTTTCACAGTGGCTTCGGACCTAAGAGGTGCCCTCCGCTCATACAGTATTATTACTGCAGCTATACATATTTGAGGTCAGTTCAGTATACTACAAATTCTACACTGTATCTGCACAGGTAGAAATTGTGATTTTTGTTACCGAGAGGAAAATGTGTTGGTCATTAAGACAAGGCCAAAAGAGAAGATGTCCAGGTGTCCTCACTTATTAATGCTTGTATGTAATTTGGTTAATCTAAGCATCAATCTCTTCCAGTACACCTTGTCTACTGTGTAAACTTATTTGTTTCCAAACTGAGAAGCACTATTTAATTCTCACTCCTTCCCTTTTTATATATCTCTTAAAAATGTTTCTCTTTTAATATTCTTATCTGCCTCAGACAGCTTTTTTCAGTAAGACATTAATATTAATATTGTGCTTTTTAGCGTTATAAACTGTCCATCTATACAAACAAATATTTAAAATATTTATTTATCAGCGTTTGTTTTTCGAATCCAGCGTTTGTATCTCAGGGAAAATGGGTGTCACGTCTATGTTTGACACGCACGATTCAACGGTAGAACTACATTACCCAAAAGCCTGTGCGTCAAAAGCCGCCCTAGCTGACGACGTGGCCGAGGTGCTTCAACGGACCGGGGTGATTCAAACAAGGCAAACCGGCCTTGTTCAGTGCAAGCTTAGGCAGTCGTGAACTTCAGATGCCCGGACGAGTTTTTGCAGAAGTTTGATATCATCACTGTGCAACAATGTCGGGAAAAATCAAGAACCGAAGTGCCGCGAACGCAGAATCGATTACTGGCGGCGTGTCCTGCGATGAGCGCATCTTGCGGGACTGTCATCAACTGTACACGGATCAGGATAGCGGTGAGTTGGCTGACCTATCATCTGCTGGACTTCAGCCTCGCCTGGGAATCGCTCCAACATTCACTTAATTGATAAAACAGTTAAGCTTAGCCCGCTGATTGCTGACTGAGGATTAGCTAGCTAACTTATTAAGTTATGTGACGTTAGCTCTGATGCAGGCGGCTAACCGTTAGCTAGCTGATGTTGATCGGCAAGGATTTAAATTGAAGTTTAGCTGACGTCGCACTAACTTGCGTTAATGCTAGTTAAATTAGCCACGCACAGTAGTAGCAGCTTTGGCTTCAGTTAATAAGTCATTCTGAGTGAGGGACGTTTCTAATGTTTGTGTAATGTTGCTCTGAATAGAGTGAGTTTCGGTACCGTTCAGGTCAGCTCACATGACACAGGTCAGCCAGGAGTGTCGCTAAGATTTCCAGGTCACTATAAATATAAAATGGTACATCACTTCTTAAAATGCCATCAATGCTTTTCCAAAATGATAAGATAAAAATACTTCTACTGATATGTTTGTGGCCCTACTCCTGCTCACTCATTTAGTAGTCTTGCTATTGACTGCTTGACTTAGTCCAACAGGTGCAACCCCAGCACCATGGTGGCTCAGTTCGATGGATGCATCCTCTAAAGCCAGTGCATCAGTTGTAAAAAAAAAAAAAAATGGTTATCAGTGATTGTTCTGATTGTCTTCTTGAATGGTTTCGTACAGGATTGATCTCAGTAGCTGAATCTGTTGGTCTGAAACTGCTGCCGCCGAGGAAAAAGATCACGGTGTTCCTGATGGGCAACCACTCTGCTGGGAAAAGCTCCTTCATCAACTGGTAAATATATTTTGCATGTCCAAGAGGACTTCGCAGAGAGCAAGTTCGTCCACCCAAAAATCAAACAATTCAACAACTGGGCAAACAAAGTGAAACAATGATACAAAGGAATTAGAAATTGGCATGCAACAGACAAGACATATAAGAAGTCTGCTTACTGCACCTAGACCAGCCTAAACTTGTTAATCTTAATTTGCATCTGTAGCATTCTGTCCCAGCCCTGTATGCAATATATTGGAACGTTTAACTGATAAACGCAATCCATTATGCATGAGCGCAGCAAAGATTTAACTGTCCTCGTTCTGCATCAGTCTATTGATTTTTCTGAACATGGTTTAAATTGATCTTGTCTGGACAGTGGACAAAAGTGTATCACTAAAGTATCTGTGTTTGGTTCCATTTTGTTATGCTTTGTTTTGTCAGGTATGTGGAAGAGCACATCCAGCGCACTGGAGTGGCTATTGAGACCCAAGGCTTCAGCTTTGTTACAAGTGGGCGCAAGAGAGAATCTCTCACAGTGAGTGCAACAATGCGTTTATTGAAAAACATGTGAATATGTGGTCCAGAAACTCTTAACAATGTGAATTTCAAACTGTATTCCTCATCTCGCAAGGTTGACCATTTTCAAAGATTCGATGTCCGTTTCCCTTTTTAGTCATTCCTCATGATAACAAGTTTTCATTGTAACTTAAATTAATTCCTCTCTAGTGCTTTCAGTAAGATTCTGAAACATGGTTCACAAATTGACTGATCTTTATTTTGTTTATTTTTTTTTTAGGGAAATGCAACCCTCCATCTATATCCACACTTCAAGCCTCTGCAAGAGTTCAAAGGTGAGATTTCAGCTTGAATCACAATCCTTCCCTGTTTTAGAGTCTCGCCACAATGATGCACTTTGTCTCCCCTCAGGCTGCCGCCTCACTGATCCATTCCCAAATTCCAAGCAGAGCATTTTACATTGTTGTTGTTCGTCCATTTGACAGATAATTGAGTGTTGTTTGTCTGTAGCCGGTTGAGGATGCAGCATCCTCACACATCTTGTCCTTCTGAAATCACTGATGCAGCCATGACCCCATACAATCACTAGAACTCTGGAAAATAAACAGGGATGTTTATAATATGTTATTCAAGCAATCATTCAGGTTATCGTGCTGCCCAATAAATTGATTTATTTTAAAGTATATAGCCATGTGGCTTCAGTATATTGTCTCATCAGTATCAAACATCTGCAGTCCTTCCTGTTTTTCACCAGAGTTGTGACCTTCTGGAATTGATTTCTAGGTGTTTCCGAGTACTTGAGCACAGAGATCTGCACGTCGAGACAGAAACGCTTCAGCCTGGTGACATTTGTGGATTCGCCAGGGTTGGTGGACGGCGATATGAAGTATCCCTTTGATGTGGATGAAGTTATCCTGTGGCTCGGTGTGTTACCATTACTTGACTGTGTCTGTTATTTTCTTCTTTTTTTTTTTTTTTTTTTACTGTAGTTGTCACTGGTCCTCTGAAACTTATGTGGGAGCAGGGGTTGTGACAGAGTGAATTTTAAATGGCATGAAGTTGCTCTGTTGCGTTTTCTTGAATCTATGAAATCTCAAGTTAATATGGAATACTGACCACACATTTTTTAGTCTCGGAATGACTACCACTTGTCATGATGACCCACAAATCCAAAATGCTCTGTCCTGATTCTTATTGGCTTTTCTAGCTGGGAAAACGGAGACATTCTTGAAACATTATGAAGAGTAGAGCTATTTTGGAAAACTAGAACTGAAACAGCCTTTGCTCATGAACATTTGATTTCATTATCTGTCATCCTGACCAGACTGTTCTTTCACACATGCCACTGGTGAGCTTTTTCCAGATCAACTGCTGATCTCAACACTTTTTATGATGAAACTGTGACATGATAGTAAATTCTGTGTCTAAACGAGAAACAAATATAGATAAATAAGAACTATTTCGTGCAATTTAATACAATAAGAATATATTACGCAATAGACAATTTGTGGAAAATAATGGTTGCTCCTACTGTTACTCTCAGGGGATCTCTGTGACCTGATCCTGGTCTTCTTTGACCCCATGGGTCAGGCTCTCTGCAAGCGCACCCTCAACATTGTGGAAAGCCTGAATGAGAAACACGGGGACAGACTGCGTTTTTACCTGAGCAAGGCTGACGAGGCCGGGGGAGAGTCCGACAGACAGGTATGAACAGCAGCAGCAGCTCAGTTTAAAAGTTTGTACCACTCTTCAGTGTTTAGGTTGTACAAAGCTGTTGTCTAGTGTCTTTGCTGATGCAGGTTGGGAAGTCAATGGACAGGAGGAAGTGACCACTGTACCTGCTCCTTCTTCTTGATTAATTTCTTTGTCTTTCTGTGATTGGCTGTCTCAGAGAGTAATGATGCAGATCGTTCAGGAGCTCTGCAAGCGACCAGGACTCAACAAATGTGGTTTTGACATGCCCACCATCTACATTCCTAATCCAAATAAGGTAAGAGTTGTACTCAGTGAGTTCTAGGTGAATTTTCATACCTTTGCCCCCTTAACCTATTCACTACTTATCATTTTCTCTTCCGTCTGTGTTCCTCTCAGCCAAGTCGCTGCGTCAACCAGATTGAGGAAGTGTGTCGCACCATTGAGAAAACTATCAACCAAACAGTCCAGAATACACTCAACTCCCTGGAGAAGGACTGTGAGCTCATCAGTGAGGCCATCACTGATACGCTCATAAATGACAGGTAACTCACAGACTGCAAAAACTGCTGCTATATACGCTACATGCTAAAGACTGTTTCATTGATAGCTATTCATTTTAAGCAGAGATTTCAGACTAGTGGGACACACAGTAGCCTTCAGAGAATAACCCTGACCTTTACTCTCACAGGCAGACCAGTTCTGGGAACCGACGAGCGCGCTGTAAGAGCTGCTTCCTGACTCTGCTGGGCTTCACCGTCCCCATGGCTCTGATGGCCTTGCTGGTACTAGGCGCTCTGTCCAAGGAGCTGCTGGAGATGGCTCTGGGCCCCGAGGGCAGAGATACACTCTCAATCTACATGGTGAGTGTTAAAGTGACCGTTCACTTGTGTTGTAATTGTTGCGTAGGCAATTTCTGAAGAAGTCTTATTTAACTTCTCTTTTTATGCGCAGACTCCCATAGTGAAAGTGTTTGACTCGCTCTCCATGGAGCAGAAGATGTACGGCGGTGTGGGAATGGTCCTTCTCTCCTTCTTCCTGCTCATCGTAGCGCGTTTTGCCTTCAGGTACAAGAGTGAGAGCTCAGCACTTTCACAGCTTTATTTAACTTAGTCTTAATTTCCCCTTTTTCCAATTTAATCTACTGCTTCTTTAAATTGTAGCTATGACACTTTAATTTCCCCTTGGGTAATTAACATAATCTGTGTTAATTTGCTGGATGATTTTTTTTTTTGGTTTCATTCACATTTTTTTAATGTTAGCTTGTATGTTATTAATAAATCTTATCAGGTTCGTTGAGGCACTTCCATTTTTGATTTTGCAGGACTCAACCAACCCTGTCGGGCAAACAGAAAAGACAACTGCAGGAGAAGCTTGAGTACGTTCAGGAGGTGGTCAAGACCAAAAAGGTATTATTGCTGTATTGCAACGCTTAATATGTATCTCAAGTTTTTAAATCTCCTCAAAAGCACTTCATAAATGCTCTATATTGCAACAAAATTGTATGAATGACTGTTGATACTTGAGATTTGTGATAGATAATAATCAGTAATGTGGTTATAATGACTTGGTAAAGGCAAGTACTTTAACAAAAAGTTAAGATCAACCATTGAAATGAGGATCAGCCAACACTCATGTTATATATATATATATATATCTATATATCTATATATCTATATATATATATATATATATATATAGATATTATATATAGATATATATATAGATATATATATATATATATAGATATATATATATATCTATATATATATATATATATATATATATATATATATAACATGAGTGTTGGCTGATCCTCATCTTAATGGTTGATACCAGTTCCCAGAACTGGTATATATTATAATATATATATATATATATATAATATATATATATGATATATATATATGTATGTATATATGTATGTGTGTGTATATATATATATATATATATATGTATATATATATATATATATATATATATGTATATGTATATGTATATATATATGTATATGTATATGTATATATATATATATATATGTATATATATGTGTGTGTGTATATATATATGTGTGTGTATATATATATATGTGTGTGTGTATATATATATGTGTGTGTGTTATATATATGTTGTATTCTATATATATTCTTAATATATATATATATATATATATCTATCTATATATATATATATATATATATATATATATATATATATATATATATATATATATATATATTCACAATCACAATCTAAGACGATATGTGGCCTCATATATCACAACATTGGTACAATATCGTTATATTGCCCAGCCTTAGTAGTGCCAAAACAAAAGCAGTATTATTTGTGTGGGTTTTTAACTGTTTTATTCCTTCCCTATAGAAAAAGCTGTATGAAGAATACCTTCGCCAGAGTGTCAGCGATCATGACATGGACGTGTAAAGAAAGACGGCGATGTACACACAGATTCAGCAGGCCCACACTGATGTAGGACCATATGAAATCAGAGTATCGCCACGGTTTCAAATCTGCTATCATGAGACTCAGACCAATCACTGCGGATGTAAAGATATATAAGCACTTGGGACTCTCCTAGAAACTCATCCAAGTTCTGGTGCTTTGGATGCTGTTAAGTCAGTTTGCCTGTTAGATGATGTTACCTCTGTTAGCATTCTTAAACAACACTACCTGCAGATAAAGTACGAGTAGATTAATGGCAAATTAGCTTTTTTTGTTACTGATTACTTATTTGTTGTTGTGAGCATTATAAACATGTACTCTGTGCCTCTGCTCCACTCAAAGGATTTCAGGCTTATACCACTTTCAGATATTTAAGAATTTTTCAAACTATTTATAATATTTCTTTATCAGAGAAACTGTATTTTGGTTAAACGGATTAGAGCACTGTTTGACATGAGTCACTTTGTATGAGTTACTGTTTTTGAAGACTTTCACCAGCATTTTATACAGTACTTTGAAGGGTTGCTATCATGAAGTCACCGTTTTTGGTATCATATCAGGAATGTCTGTGGTATTAGCTATTATGTAGAGTATTCAATTATCAGCACAACTCCTGTTATCGAAGTAAATGAAGATTGTGAGCCAGCAATCGAACATTTTATCATGGACCAGTACGCCTTTTTGTATTTTCTTCTTCTACATTGTGACCATGTTTTTAAGTACAACTGAATTAAATAAAAAATAATGTCCAGTATCAGAGGTGTTGATCCTTTTTCTTGAACTTTAACTTTTTGGAACAAGACATTTAAATAAATCTTCACCTTTCAAAATTGCTCACAAAGTCTTGATTTCCCCATCGAAGGAAGTCGAGACCAGATGACCTGCCTGTGTTCTGAGCGCCCGGATGATTCCTTTTTGGAAAACTTACGCAATAAATATGACTGTCAAGCATACTGCATCTCCCCATATCTTCTCTGCTTCAGACTTTGTTCTTGCCACACCCTGTTTGACTGTAAATAGATTAAGCAGGGGCATTGATGCATGAATTCCAAGATATCAGATTTCTAAAAAAAGAGATGAAAAATCGAAGAGAGGCATGTAAGAGTATGAGGGCTGGGAAGACGAGTCGAGTCACTGCTATGAATAGATCCACAGTTTTTGGCCATAGATGTAAGGATTCTGCTGTAATCACAGACTGATAAGTGAAAAAATGTGTGGTTTCACTATTTCAAGTGGCTTCTGTGGATCCAGCGGTCTTTAATGAAAACCAAACACAGGAAACTATAAACCTTGTGGAGTTACGCCTTTGTTACGCAGAGGAAGCAGGTGCAGAAGGAATGAACTGCAAAGCTGCTGCTAGTAGAAACAGTTTCCTTGTTTCAAGGGTAATATTTAGCTTGGATTTTTACATCTCTGATAATAATGTAACTTTTTGTTTATTCATCAGAGTCTTTCTCTTATACTAGGAAGAGGGGGAATTTAGTACTTAGTATTTAGTTTTCTATGTAGCTTTGGGGTAGAAATTTTAATTGATTTTCATGACTGAATAAACAGAAAAAAAGACTGAAATATATTGAATAAAAGTTTCTTAGCTTGTATTATTACCTTGTTAATAATGTAAATATTACTTTCTGAATTTCTTTTCCAAAACGACAGAGTGCACCTTTAAGTTGTTGACAATAGTTTGGAATGACTGTATCATGCAGATGAATGTAATAATAGCATAACTGTAGGCTTCCTCTGTGCAGTGAAACAGAGGACTTCACATCATATCAGCACATGGTATGAAAAGTGACCTGCTTGCCACAGAGGAGACATTAGACAGCGAAACGTGACAGCCAGAGCTGATAACACTCAACCAAAGCCCATTGTGCACTTTGCACTTGTAGATAGCACTCTGAGAAGGACACACTCCAATGAACACAGTTCTGTGATGAGTTTCATTTGGATGGATAGTGGAATAGAACAAAGCAGCATCTTTCAAGAGGCCAAGTGACACCATTTATGACCAGCAGGTCCCTCGTCCTGTACAGAACAAAAACACAAGCTGTGCAGGGACAATTACAGCCTGTTCAAAACTGTTGATCCTCATTACACCCTTCAACATAAAGAAACCATGACTGAATGTTCTACTAACCTTCACAATCTTGTGACCCAGCACGCTGACTGTACAAAAAACAAAAACTTAGGAATCAGCCAAACAGCAAAGAAGGCAATACCTCAAATGCAAGTGGATTTAGAAAAAGGAGATGTAATTTGCTGCCTTTATTTTGAAAAATCATTTCCTCCATACTCCAGATAGGCAACAGAGTTGAGCACTTCCACAGCTTCAGTGTCATGTTTATTTCTGGAAAAAAACCCATAAAACACTTAAAATCACTTTAACAATACCAGTCCTCCTCCACAAGAGGGTATCAGTATTTAAAGACAAAAAGGATGCTTTTCCACACCTCACTATTACTCTCATTATGATATGCTGAAGATAATTGAAAACATTTAATTAACTTTATTGTGCACTAAAATGTAGTTATCCACTCTGTCATCAGATGGAAAATGATCATAGCTGTGATGATCTGATGCAGTTGTCAGACTTTCTTGGACAGTTAAAAGGACCTGTGAAAAATATTTGATCTAATTTGAATAGGAAGAGGAATAGAATATTAGTCCTTCCTGCATCCCAATGCAATTAAGAATATGTTCAATAATGCACATTACACATTATTTTGTGTAAGGCTGCAAAGACTGTGGATCTAAGTGTGGTTCAGTGACCCCCAGTGGTCACCACACAGTGGGCATGGCCGGATAGTTGATGTGCAGGGTGTGGCAGTCACAAAATGCAAACATGTCACCACTTTAATTATCATTTAACCACCTTAAAAAACAGGGAAATTAAGCGTAGGCTAGCACTGAAGGCGGACAGGGAAAGGTATTTGTGAACAGGAAGCAGGTTGACGTGATTTCCGCAGGCTTACAGACCGGGGAAAGTTGTTTCCTGAAGTTGACACTGCGCTGATATTCTCCACACCGAGAGCCCCGGTGCATTGGCACAAAATGACTCTGACAGTTTTCTGGGACTGTTCCTTGTAGGACGCTTCGTCTCGTCTCGTCCGGCGGCCGCGGCCGATGAACTCAGTCTGACGGGAAGATGAGCTCCAAGAGCGAAGACACAGGTAATAAAAAAAAAAAAAAAAGCACGTTCAACTTTAATCTGCCCCTCGTCTAACGGGACTGGTCGGGAGGTTTTTAATGGCCTCTTTACAACATGCGGTTTAGTAAACATTAACGCTGGTTTTACTGCTTGTTGTCATCACGAGAACAACCTGTTGAAACAGCTCCGGTCACATAACCGTTAAACGGCCTGTTAGCACCGTTGACCGTAGACATGAACGGGGGATGCTAGCTGCTAGCTAACACTTTAGCCGATTAACTGTATGCAGACTGGGGTCCGGAGACTTCTGTAACCACCGAGGACAGCTCAGCACAAAGTGAGTGTTGGCTAACTTTACCCAGTTCAGAATAAATACATTAAGTCAGTGATATGACTGCTGTACCTAGTCATGTTTGTTAAAATAAATGCATCTCTGATGTTAGCTAACGTTAGATATGCAGCCTTTGACAGCTAGCTTCTGTAGCAAGTTTCACCAGCCTGCTGAAAAAGGAGCAACAAGTGTCGATGTAAAGTCATAAACATAGAAGACAGGTCTTTTAGCAACAAATGACAGTAACAAGTATTAAAAAATAAATTAGAATTTTTTGGCTGGAGCTCTGACAACTTAATAATCACTGTCATACAATCACTATTATTACTTACTAATGTGAAGAAGGGGGGGAAACTTGTTTATCTTTTCTTCTTTATTTCACTTCCCTTTCAAAGAAATGATACCAATAATCATCATAATTACAGCTGAAAGAAATAAGAAAAAAGAGTACAAATAAGTCTATATGAATCAAGATAATACCAAGAATTCTTACAATAATGAAGTAGGCCTAGTAGTAGTTAGTAGTAGTAATAATAATAATAATAATAATAATAATGACAATAATAATACAAATATCATAAATATTATAAAACATGATAGGGGTCAATATAAGTATGTAAAGTATCTCGGGTTAAAACCAACTTTAGAGCCAGGCTGATGTATTGGTTGACCGATATTATAAGCTGATTTATGCCTTTCACAGATCTATATCTGTATATATGTTGGCACTCTATGTGCCCGCTTGTGGAAACTTTTTCTGTCCTTAGTCATATTAATGCTGAACAATTATAAAGATTAAATTCCTAACCAAGTTCACTGTTTCTGTGCATTGATGGTCATTTAGACAGTAAAGTTAATTGTTTAAGTAGATATCTGTGCCAGGAGTGTTTGATAACCATATTTACTGAGTCATTGCAGTAAACTGGTGTTTTGTCAGCCGATGTATTGATATTGAATTCTTTAACTCTCTTATATCAGTATTATTATTAGGCCCAAAAAATTGATCTGTCTTGAAATGTTCATTTTGACATCAG
Organism: Sparus aurata; assembly: GCF_900880675.1. NCBI lineage: Eukaryota > Metazoa > Chordata > Actinopteri > Spariformes > Sparidae > Sparus > Sparus aurata. Next base: position 11,952,386 of record NC_044209.1, on the reverse strand, counting down.
AAGTGTACCACAGAAGAAGACAGAAGAATTGTTTCAGTTGTAAAACATGGATTATAGATGAATGGATTTATAGCTTAATCACTGTAATTGGCGTTGACAAGCACTTTTATTAAATGATTTAATTATTATCATTTAATTATTGTCAAAAATGTCTGTTTGATTTCTTTCATTGGAGTATTACATATATAACAAAGTGGTGTCTGAACATGTTTATACTGGTAGATTTCTTTTGGTGAATGACGAACGGAATATACTGTTTATTTGATCGTCTATATATCATATAAAGCAGCAAGACACTTATTATTTGGTGGCAACAACAATAGCTTCTCACGATGCATAATAGAGAAATTAAGATTGAAGGGGCTAAACTAACTAACTAACTAACTACTATTATTACACTTAGTGGGGTCAGACAATGAAGATTTAAATGCAACTAGTTTATTTAAGTATTTGTTTATATACCAGTCAGTCATTTAAATAAGTAGAGACGGGTCTCTTATCTAGATCCCTGGTGTACTAAAACAATGTTAACAATAGTTATCGGTGCTTGTCACACATTCAACCAACTAAGAATGTTGTCATGTGTTTAATCATCATGGTTGAATCCTTGCTCATGAAAATGTTTATCAATGTGCGCATGCACTCTATACATACGCAGGCATAATGTACATTTAAATGATTTGTATGCAACTTTCAGACAGCTGTGTGTGCAAACTGCACAATGCCAGGAATTTAGAGTTTCTTCCTGCTGAGTTCTCAGTGTATAGATCAGGCACACAAGTCAAGCTGTCTTCTTATCTTATAGCCAGGTATTTACAGATCTTTTCAAGTAGTAACACAGAATCCTTTTAATCACGTCACCTCACTGTTTCCCTTATTTGTGTGGTTCCACCCAGACTGATACAAATATTCTCAGACCAACACAATGTAGGCACAGCACAGCAACCTGTTTATCCTTTTCAGAGACGAGCCTGTGGGCCCAGCTAGCCGAGTGCCGAGCTCAGGTCGAACACTGGCAGGGCGTGGCGACGATCTGTGAGCTGAGCAAACAGGAGGAACTGGCAGAGCTGCAAAAACAATGTGATCAAGAGATCCAGTCACTGCAGGAGGCTCTCAGAGGTCAGTACGTGTGTGTCTCTGTGTCTTTTTTTGTTGTGTGTTTTGTGATAAACACAATTTATGTGACTGTCCTTGTGTACAAATGATCTAATTTCACGTGATATCACAGTGTCTTGTTTGGTCTTTTTGTATGGAGAAAGATGTGTCAGAGCTGCAATGATTAGTCGATTAATCTTAGCTAAGTAGATCAAACCAAATGAATAAACTATTTTGATAACTGATTAATTGTTTCAATCATTTTTCAAGTAAAAATGTCAAACGTTTGCCGGTCCCAGCTTCTTAAATCAAAGGATTCGCTGCTTTTTATGATAATAAAATGAAGAGTCTTTGGACTGTTGGTTTTGCACCATAGATTCAAACACTCTGTGTTCAGTACATGTCCCCAAGGAAATGCAAATAATTGCTATTAAGAGCAAGTGAGAGTTAAAGGTAATGTTGACAATCACAAGAGAGACTCCATGTACTTAACACAAATACAGTAACAGCATATCATAAATTAAATGATAAAAGTTCCACCAAGAAAAATACACTTGCAGTTATCACTTTTTTGAACTAAATTTGAATTGTGCTTTAGTAAGAGGTTTAGCCGGTAATATAACAATCAGCAACTGTCAGCAACTGTGACAGCTTTTTGTTTTCATTCAACAAATAAGAGGTCTGTAAGGAACACCTCACAGGACTTGACTTTCATTTTTCAGTCTAGCAGGATATGTGTTGAGATGTAGGGCCTTCAAACAAAACAGGGCATTATTACAGAGGGACACATATATCACATCATTTATTGATAAAAGCTTGTTACGGTTATTGTGGTTTCTTTTGTTTGTTTTTTTTAATCTCTTTTTTAATCTTTTTTTTTAAACAATGGTACTTCTTTAAAAAAACGGAACAGCTGTAGGGTTTTTCATTATCATTTTTATTTCCTGTTTTTGCCATTTCCAATTGAAGCCAGACTACTAAAATAAAATGCACTTCACTGTTGACGATGCTGAGAAAGAGCAAATATTGGCCAAGATATTCTTTAAAGTAAAAGGTCAGGCGAGGACAGTGAAAATGTTAAATGTCTGGTAAGTAATGCTCCTTTTTAAAAACAATGAAAGTTTGCTCTATTTTTATAACGTTAGTGTCAAAATGTAATCTTATATGCAGCAAGTATGTTGTGGCCTTATAATTAGCTTTTTTTATAGTCTCAACATAGAGGCTAACTGTATATCGTTCATCTGGAGGGTTGAATGGTTTCATCATTATTTCATTATGCTCTCGTGTTTACAGAGACAGCAGCGCAGTATGAGGCCAGGATATCTGTTCTCCAGTCTCAGCCTGTGGAGTGGAGGAGAGCCAGTGGACAGAACGTGGTCAGTGCTGAACTTTGTCTTCTCTCGGAAATTGTTTCAAAATGTCCTGGACTTGATCCCAACAGTTGTTTATCTCTCCTTGTTAGATCAGTGGAAGGAAAGCCAGGATGGAAGCAGAAGGCGGCAGTAACGAATTGTCAGCAGCGATCACCAACAGTCAGTCGGAGGCCGAGTCTATGGCGTCCACGGACAGGACGCACAACCAACCAGCGGAGCTCGAAGCAGCGGCAGAGGGAGAAGGGACGGCACTCACAGCAGACGGGTATTTTTCGCTGCGACACTGCGACTCTGCCTCGCTGTCCTCCTTCTCCTTAGACACGCCCTCTCTGCCCAGAAAACTCCACGCTCAGGACGACACCGATTCTCTGGTCTCCACGGGTACTTTGGTGCCTGAAGCCATCTACCTGCCACCGGCTGGACACCGGCTGGTCACGCACAGCGACTGGGATTCACTCAACGCTCAGGTGCAGGTTTTAAATTAACGCTTTTATTAAATCACTTCATCTTCTATCACACAAGTCCACTGGATAGAATTCAGTTTTTATGCTGCTTCTGTATTAGGAAAGGTCATTCACACTTATGTATAAAGAGAAAGAGAAAGAGACATAGAAAGAGCAACCTTGCAATTTGTGCCGCGAGTTTGGTGTCACCATAAACTTCTCCCAAGCCACATGACTTTGCGGCCTAATGAGGGTGTGGTGTGTTGAACAGGTGTCAGAGCTGCGAGGGGAGGTGAGTCGGTTGGAGGCTGAGAAGGAGGAGCTTGAGAAAGAACTGGATACACAGACCAAGCACACACACAAACAGGTGAGTGTGTATACAGCAAGCCCCCAGTCTCTCTCTCTCTCACACACACACACACACACACACACAGACATAGAAGACATGCTAATTTGTTTGTGTGTGTGTGTTCAGGTATCATTGCTCCAGTGTCAGGTCCAGACATCAGAGGCCCTCCTCCAGGACCTACAGAAATCTTTTAGCCAATCACAGAATGCAGTCCAGAGTCGGCTGGTAAGTGATATGATGTCGATCCTATAAACTGTGTCTGTGTCAGGGACTGTTATTACCCTTGGAGTATATTTTAGAATTTTTGGAAATACACTTATTTTCTTGCTAAGATTTGTCATGGCTGGACAATAAGTATAAAGCCACAGCCAGTTAGCTTAGCTTATCTTGCCTTAGCTTAGTGTAAGAGTGGAAACGAGTGGGAAGCAATAAGTCCTCCTTTCAAGCCCCCCTAATGATCTCTGGTTAACATGTTATATCATCTATCCTCAGTTAAATCTAAGTGTAAAAAAGTTGTGGCTTTGGCAGGAGGGTGTTGTTCGGTGCTAGACAAATTTCTTGGAGGCACAGTGTCTTTGAGTGTCATCACCTTGAAGTTGCTAAGCAACCAGAATCTTGCCAAGAAAAAGTCTGGCACATCACCCCCGTAAAACCACGAATATGTTGTTTTTAGATTTCAGTTAGGGTTAGGACAGACTACACAAACAGAGCAGATCAAACAGATGAAACACAACATGGTAATTAGTGAGCTTCAGAGGTACTTGAAGGTTGATTTTGTAACCTTCTGACGGAGCCAGTGTAGACAACCCCACTGTAGTCATAATTGATTCCTAGGGCAAGTCTGTGTAGTTTACCCATCAGGTATTTGTGAGTTGGTGCTTACATGTCATTCAGTAGGAGTAGGTGTTCAAATTTGAATTTGTGTGTCCAGGCAGAGTTATCCTTTTCCCAGAGGAAGATGTGCAGTGAGCTGTCCAGACTTAAAGGAGAGGAGGTTGAGGACGAGGCGCCGGAGTCAAGCTCATTCCCAACAACCCTGCAGGTACGATTACTGTTCTGCTAGAATTTCATTTACAGTTTATCTGCCTGTGAATGCTGCAGGAAAGAAGAATAGTTTCACATGGCATTGTAAAAAGGAACAGAAACCTGTGAGATGCTCAGTTACGGGACTTCCCTTTCATTAGGTGCTACTATTCTGTTTCAAATAGTTGTTAGGATGAACAGAAAGTGTTCAAATAGCTCACATGTTTATTTTGTCCCTTTTATGATTGTGTGTTTTTGTTCATTTTAATGTTTGGACAAGTTGGATTGTTTCTTCTCTTTCCCTGGATGTGGAGACATTTTGAATATCTGTCGTTAGTTTAAAAATGTTAAAAGCAGTCACTGTGTGAGTCTCCTGCTGATAGTGTCAGTATCTGACTGTTGTTTAACCTGCAGGGGGCACACTGTGAGGAGCGTCTCCGCATTGAGATTGTCAACCTGAGGGAGCAGCTGGACACCCGGACTGAGGAGAATGGTCTGTGGATTCAATTATTTTAATTTAGGGCAGGATTTTCTTAACACTGATATCTTGACACTAAATCCTTTTTTAATCTCTCTCTTTCTCTTCCTGGATGCTCCCATTCTTATCTACTGTCAACAGAAGTTTTAGAAGGTGAGTAAACAACTCATGCTTTATTATTAGTTAAGGCAGTTAGTAGGTATTGTGACTTGAGTAGGGTTACATGCAGATTCATTTCACCTTTAACCTTCATATCATCTTTGGTGAGCAGAGTGTCATCTTAAGCAACATAACTGTTGTTTAAAATAAAGAAAACTGGAATTGTTCTTCAACAATCACAGGGCCTTTTTGTTTATGGTTCCTTGTTTGTGATTGTGAGCGCAGTGCAGCTGTCCAGCCTGAAGACGGAGACAGAGAGGATCCAGGCTCAAAAGGACCAGTTCCAGGCTGAACTGTTGGCCTGCCGCACTGAACTGGAAGCCCTGCGGGTGGCGCTTTCTCATGTTCAGAACACCAGCAAGGCCCTCAGTAATGATAAAGTAAGTCCAGCCTACTCTTTTAACAAAAGACTGACTGTGGTGACTGTTGATGCTTGCAAAGTTAACTGCCTCTCACAGGAGTGGTCTCTTAAGTGGCATGGTAGTCAAAAATGTAGTCAATAAGCTTTCAAGCTCAGTTATTGATCATTGTCAACACATTTTCACACGTCAAACTGAATTTTTCGTGGCTTTCAGGCGGCCCTGCATAAGCAGTGTCTTGAGCTGCGTAGCCAAGTGATCAGTCTGCGCTCCCAGGTCGACACCAGCCAGACTGTACAGATGGACTTTGTGCAGCTCTCCCAGTCGCTGCAGGTAAAAAGCAACTTTTAGAAGTTAGACTGTGTGGAGGAGTGATGGTTAAAAATCCTGAATAAATGAAATTGGTCAAACTTTTTCTTGCACTTGCAGAAATGTATCAGTTCAAACTGTTTTTTTTTTTTTAGCACTGTATCTGAATAACAAATTGATATA